>NC_135997.1:23407814-23707814 GCF_048128805.1 Centroberyx gerrardi | reverse complement strand
TTTTTGAAGACAGAATCACATATGTATTTCAAATAGTGCCTGATTAATTCAGATATATATCCAAAATGGATATATCAACTCAACACTTGTGAAGAAATGTAAAGTATGTAAGTATTTTTTCATTATTCTCCTATAGCCAGTGTGGTTACACTGATTTTGTCCTGCTTGCCAATCCTGTCCCTGTTGTAAGCAATACTTCCCTTCTCCACAGCTTCAAAATGTTGCTTGTGCATCTTGGACCTAAAGCTTGTGATACAACAAGCAACATTTTGGAGAAGATGACAAAGCAACGTGTCGGTCAACAGGAATTGAAGTCAGACTTGCAGCATAATACCATAGCATTAGACGTTGCCATGTAGACAATGTGAGAGTGTTTATCCATCTACTTGGGCTGTGTAATCCTGCAATGTTGACCAAAATGTTACACAGTGTGCGTATCAAGGATATAAAAGTGCTGATACACCTGGCAGTGTTTTAGGGCAATGTAGGTGTAGCGGGGTTCACTCTGCGTTGTGTATTTTGAATGAAGACGCTACGACGACCGGGTAGATGACGGCATATTTATTGTAAAAAAAAAAAAAACATTCCTGTGTGATTAAATAAAAAATGTAAAGGCAACTTATTTATTATTATTATGATTGATATTATTTTCCTTGGTCATCTCTGCCTGAACAGCTGAACCAAAACAGAATCTGTCTGTCATAGAGCTGAATTCCCAATGACTCAACAATAAGTCCATTCCGTCCCCCACAGAAACTTTCTCCCTGAACACCCTCAGTTCATTTCAGCCACCAGTATCAACTGTGTTTAAGTGCTTTTACATCTGTTCTGTAGTTGTGAGTTTGGTTGTACGTTTGATTGTTGTTTCTCCACTGTTGATTTGTCATCCAGTAACAAAACATCCATGGACTGGATTGAAGGAGAAAGGGTCATCTATAGACCCATCAAGGTATGTGAGCATTATTTATTGCAGTTAAATTGTAAAGATTTTGAGCTGATGTATATATGAAGCATAAGAGGCTTTTGAGTGACATTATCTCATTTCCTTCAAAGGTATTGTTCAATGTACCGGTGTACAGAGAGACTGCTGGGAGTGGAAATACTATGAAGTACAAGTAAGAACCACTTTTTTCTCTGGTTTTCTGAGTTTGACGTCAGCTATCAGCTAGCAACGTATGTTGTGTTTTGGAGTGCGAAGTAAATTGTCTTGCTCTGTGGTTAAAAATAAATGACACACGAGTTGGTGTAGTCAACGAGAGAAGTTGTCCGTCTCAACTTTCCTGCCACTTCTACAACATCAAATATTAATATGGGTGCTCACTTATTGAATTTGGCAATTAAATACAAAATAATTGCTTTAAAACAGTATTTCTATTTTAAAATCTCGCGCTTTTATTTCGAAGGCTAAATGGCCAAACCGGAAGTCTTGTTTCTGGTAATTTGAGCTAGTCTTACCTACCGAGGCCGGGGTGCACGCAAACGTGACGTTTTTTTAAATCAACAGCTAGAGTGGTGATTTCAGCTAAATAATGGTGCAAATGTCGGTCTTTTCAAGTCACTTTGGGATCTTTTGGCTTCAAGAGACTTGGATTCTGCTGTAAGAGCTGCATGGAGCCATTTTATGGTTATTTTACATTATTTTTTTTTAACTCTGTCTGTCTGTCCATCTGTTGTATGGACTAACAAACTTTACCCGATTTTCTACTGGCATGGGGGTGAGTAGATAATGACTGAATTTTCATTTTGGGTGAACTATTCCTTTAAGCTAGTCTGTTACTAATGAGAATAAAATAGAGCAACAGTTAAGATGAACCTTCTGTTTTCTTTCCATTTGAAGATTGTGGAGGTTTGATCTGGAGAGTTTTGATAAAAGTGTCCAGCCTCTCCTCACGCTGGTAAGACCAAGATCATGAAAAGACTCAGTTTGGAGTAAATTATCACATGACACTAGATTGATCCTGTAAATATCTCAAATCTTAATGGTGCATCCCATTTCTTGTTTCAGATGTGGGAGGTGAACATCAGCATGAAACTGATGGTTATTGAGTTTTTAGCCCGAATCATGCTCAACTCACCTGAAGCCAACAGTCCCTGTTTTCAGTAAGTAACATTTATGAGATAAGATGAAACTTGAATGATTTCCGTGGGGAAATTGTGTCTTTTCAGAAAATATGTATTTCAACTCATTTTGAGCGACTCTCATCTCTCTCACGAAGGCCGTTGAGGATAAGCTCTCCGCCTCTCTGACCTCCACGGACTGTCAGGCTGCCTTCTCCCGCTCCATCCGGGATGAGAAGGTCCTTTCTATCCAGAACAAGCTTTCATCATTTCCTGTTTCACTGGGGTCAAAATATGAGGTTGCACACATGTAAAATCCATTTGTCATCCATCACTTTGTGGAAAATGTAAGCGATTTAAACTCAGAGGAGACAGATAGTAAAATACCACTAAGCACAGGGTAATAACCAAAAAGTTTTAGAAATCTGGTCCAGTTGCAAATTCACCAGGAAGAGGACGCATGTGCATATTGTCCCCATGAACAGGGAGGAAGATGGTGAGGGAGGCAAAGAGGAACCCAAGGATCACAGTTTCACAACTGCACAGTTGAGTGGAATGCTGAGGTTATCAAGTGTCAAAATCAACAGTTAGACGCCTCCTCCATGTCAACAAGCTCTTTGGAAGGGTTGCAGGAAAGAAGCCCTTACTGAGTGCAACCCATAAACTGAAGCGCCTGAACTTTGCCAAGCATCACTGGAACTACAATTGAAATTGTGTGTTGTGGTCAGATGAGACCAAAATTGAACTTTTTGGCCATGCACACCATCGGCATGTTTGGCGACAAAAGACGACTGCATACAAGGAAAAGCACCAGATGCCCACGGTGAAATATGGTGGAGGATCTTTGATGCTTTGGGGCTGTTTTACTGCTAGTGGTCCAGATCTTGTTAAGATCGATGGTAGGGCTGCACGATATTGGAAAAAACTGACATTGCAATATTTTTTTTTCTGCGATATATATTGCGATATGAAAAAATACAGGAATTTTCACCAAATGACGTGAATAGCTCTATCAAGCCTTGCCCCTTTAAGAAGGTGGCCTTGTGGGTAACCTGCGCGGGTGACGTAGTAGGAAGTGAGTGTGTTTTTAGCCGCAGCCAGAGTGAGTTGCAGGATGCTAAGTGAGTAAAGTTACCATAGTTAGCGGGAAAAGAGCTTAGAACGTCACCGAGAGGCCGTGCATTATGTTCCCTGCTGTACCGAAATAAAGTGCCAGTTCTCCACTGCAGAGTCGGTCCGGACTCTTAGTAAAAAGCTTGTTACCAGCTACGAGCCAGGCTAAGCTAAAATAGGCTAGCACAACACCAGAGGCTTCCCAACCACGGTTCGGAGCCGCGAAAGCTGGAAAGGTAACATACGCTACTCTTATAACAAACCCTTAAATCGGAGTAAATTATGTTATATCAGACAGACTTCTCTTGTAGATTAGTCATGGAAAATGAGAACGGTGCGAGGTTTCCTTTTGTATCAAGCAGCAAAAAAGTTGTAGCATGACGTGTTTGAGTTAATTTGCCTTACTTGACATCGCACATCCTGCGATGTGACTATTGCGCATGCGCACATTGCGATGACGATGCTGAAACGATATATCGTGCAGCCCTAATCGATGGCATAATGAATTCCACTAAGTATCAAGATATTTTAGCCCAAAACCTGGTTGCCTCTGCCAGGAGGTTGAGACTTGGCCGTGGAAGGACCTTTCAACCAGACAACGACCCCAAACATACATCAAAATCATCACAGAAATGGTTGTGGGAACACAAAATCAAACTCTCTCAGCTCAGCGTGCCCAACTCCACCTGCAGGTGGATCACTGACTTCCTGACAAACAGGAAGCAGCACGTGAGGATGGGGAAGCACATCTCAGATGCCCAGATCAGCAGCACTGGCGCCCCACAAGGCTGTGTACTCTCTCCTCTGCTCTTCTCCCTCTACACCAACAGCTGCACCTCTGCGCATGACTGTGTCAAACTCCTGAAATTTGCAGACGACACGATCCTCATTGGCTTAATCTCTAATGGTGATCAGTCTGCTTACAGATGGGAGGTTGATCAGTTGGCATCATGGTGCAGCCAAAACAACCTGAAGCTCAATGCTTTAAAGACAGTAGAGATGGTGGTGGACTTTAGGAAGAGCCCAGCTCAATCACCCCCCTCATCCTGGTTGACTCCCCAGTCAACACAGTGGAGTCACTCAGATTCCTGGGCACCATCATTTCCCAGGACCTCAGGTGGGAGCAGAACATCAGTTCCATTATGCGGAAAGCCCAGCAGAGGATGTACTTTCTACGGCAACTGAAGAAATTCAACCTGCCGCAGAAAATGATGGTGCAGTTCTACACAGCCATCATCGAGTCAATCCTCACATCCTCCATCACCATCTGGTTTGCTGCTTCTACTGCCAAGGACAAGTACAGGCTGCAGCGGATCATCCACTCTGCAGAGAAGGTGATCGGCTGCAACCTACCTTCTCTCCTAGAACTGTACGCCTCCAGGACCAGGAAGCGGGCAGAGAAGATCATGGCTGACCCTTCTCACCCCGGTCATCTCATCTTTGAGAGACTTCCCTCTGGCAAGAGACTGCGGTCTATCAAGACCAGAACCTCACAACACCCCAACAGGTTCTTCCCCATGGCAGTGGGGCTTACAAACAATCCTCGTTTTTCACTGACTCTGGACTGAATCTCTGTGCACATTCCATACAAGTTGTACATCTGTAAATACATAGCCATTTCTATCATATTTGTATTCCCTGTATAGTGACACTATTCATATTTCGTACTCTAGTCAAACACTAAATGCAACTTACTACTGAGCCCTTGTAAAAAGCCCCACTTATTGTATTGTATATACTGTATATATTTTCAGGAATCTCTTCTTTCTTTACTTCTTATATTTAAATTCAACGTGTAAAGCTTGATTGCTGCTTGTTTGTCTGTCTAAATGTCTGTATATTGCACTGCACCAACCTCACCAAGTCAAATTCCTAGTATGTGAAAATGTACCTGGCGAAAATAAATCTAATAATTCTGATTCTGATTCTGATGTTTTGCAATGGCCATCTTGTCTCCAGAACCCTATTGAAAATCTGCGGTCTGATTTGAAGGTTTCGAAGCGTTTCGAATATGTTTCGAGTCTGCCCATCACTAGAGATAAAGTTACACAGAAGAGGTCTGTGCTCGATACTGTTAACAATTCCAGGTGAAATTATTATGATCACCTAAATGGCTTCTGTTTGTCCAACAATAAGTGAAAATATCATTCAGAACAATGTTGCTAAAACGTTAGCGTCTACTGTTGGCTAAAGTTAGGCCCTCCAAAACAGTGAGAAAGCAATACACCTGTCTGCGGAAACTGACTAGTTAGACCAAACTCCATCATTTGGCCCAATACTGTCCGATATACTAGCTAATGTTAACTAGCTAACTAACAAGCTAACATGTAGGTAAAGGTTGGCTTTATAGCTACCCCTCACCTGTGATCGACGCAGTTTAGAAACTTTGACACATGTCTTACAGCTAAACATAAAGCTTGTGTTGTACACAGATTGTACGTACCTTTTTGTTTTGTGAAACAAATTCTGTGTGCACACACTGGCCTTGTTTATGTGAGGCTACTTGTTTATGCTTTCGTTTGTTTGTGTGTTTGTTTGAGAGTAGTTTATTGAAGTCTTTCCTCCCGGCTCCCGCCCCACTACAAACACTCCAGCCACCAAGCATTTAGTTTTGCTTAAATACAGACACCTTTAGATTCTATGACTGGCATTAAAAAGTTTTGACTCATTTCTGTTATTTGTGTGTTTGGCACAAAGGCCATCCTGGCAGCCCATCCTGGCAGCCCATCCTGGCTGGTGCTCCTGGCCTCAGTCCTGCCACAGTCCCAAAAGTCTTTGGCAAAAAAAAACTAGGAAATTAACCTCCTGGACGCAAATAACTTGAAGCCCACCTCCCTCCTTGCACACACTCCTTGCTCAAATCATTTTCTGAGTCAAATAAAATACTGTTTGCATTTAAACCACCTGTAGCTTTTCATAAAGGATTTCCCTGTGATAGCCAACTCCAACACAACAGTAACAAAAATGTCAAAAATTACACTGATTATTACTGATGGCAGCCTTAGATAATTTATCACACAGGTTTTATACCACATTGGCAATATTCCAGGAGCTCAGTGACAACAATATATCATTACAGCATCATGATAAGTGCCATTAATAACAATTTTGACCAATCACATTTGCATCTAGCCTAAATGCAAAAACATTTCCAAGATACAGTAATTTGTCACAATTACAATAATGAGCAGGCGGTTTGAAAGGAAAAAACACCAAAGCAATATGTTAAACCTTTGGCTACTGCACTGAGTGTCCAGCAGATATTGTTGGTCTATTTCTGGACACAAAATGTAACATTTGCAGTTAGGCTACTTAGGCTATGTTGTGGGCTACTATGCCAAGTTCATGGCTTATCTTTGGCATGTGAAAACACATGCCAAAGATAAGCCATGTGTCTGTGGAGTGTGTGCAAAGCACGTTGAACTCACGGAGAGTCTGGTGCATCACCTGAAGTCCCACAAAAAAGCAAACGGCAAACTGTACAAATGCAGTTTCTGCAGTAAAGAGTTCAGCTCTAGCTGGAATAAAGATGCCCACCTGAGAATCCACACAGGAGGAAGGCCATACAGCTGCAGAGTTTGTGGCAGGGGATTCAGTCAGGTTGGAAATATGAGGGCCCACATGAAAACACACACAGTGGAGAGAGGACACAGCTGTAGAGTGTGGACAGAGCTTCACGACAAGGTCGGATCTCGTTAAGCATTCAAGAATTCACACGGGGGGAAAAACCATACAGCTGCAGTGTCTGCAACAGGAAATTCAGCCTTAAACGCAACCTGACAGCCCAGGAGATGATTCACGCGGGCAAAAAACGATTCAGTTGCAGTGTTTGCGGTAAAGGATTTATTCAGCGATCGCATTTAAAGAGTCACATGAATTCTCATACTGGAGTGAAATCCTGCTGTTGCAGTGTTTGCGGGAAGGAGTTTGCACGGATTGTGGAAAGAGTTTCAGCAGTTCTTATTAATCACATGAGAGTTCATACAGGAGACAAACCATACAGTTGCAGTGTGCATAACAAGAAATTCAGATTTCAGCTGCATTATTTGTGGCAAAGCGCTCAGTCAAATTGGAATCACTGGAGTCATGCAAGAATGAAACCATAGAGTTGTAGTGTCCAGAGTTGCTTCGGTCCACAGCTGCTCCTAGTTGTCGATGTCTTTCCCTCAGACTTCCAGGCCCACGTTATCTTGGCCACATCAGCAAGTTGACCCAACTATCAGCTCTCTCTCAAAGTCACTGGTCTCTTCTTAGACTCATGGTAGCCAAAATATTAGGCTGGTGGGTCTACTCTGTGACCCTAACCATGATGGGATGTTAATTGCTGAATTATCCTAGGGACCACACCTCTTCAATATACTTTGTATCCCTCATTTACTCAAGTGATTCCTTTATTTTGCTAGTTAGCTTCATAATAATATGCATATGTGGCCACTATTCATGTTAACAGTATGGGATGGGGACCATGTGACATAATGGAGAGTTTAGTTTGGCTATAGAACAAGTTTTATCTGCTTATTGGTGTTCTGTTTTTGTGTAATGTTTTTTTTCTGTGTTCTCTGTGTTTTATTTTTCCTATGTCTGTGAATAACTTCTAAATGAACTTTATGCAAGGAAACATGTTTGGTGTGTTTTTAAGATTAGAGTTTAGGAGGTCATCTTCTTTCTTACAATGAAAGAAGGATGTGTTACTGAGCTATAACCAAATACACGTGTATGTATGTTTTTATAAACATTTGCATTTTATACAAAGGCATCTTATAAAGCCTGCCCAAGAAAAAAAAAATATAGGAGAGGGGATGTGATTCGGCGAGGAGAGGGTGACATGAGGTAGCCCTTGAACAGATGAGTTTTCAGCCTATGAAGGGAGATGAGGAGTAAAACTGCTGTACTGACTGGAGTAGACCACTTGAGTCACTCCCCATCTACGCTGAAAACTCATCTTTTCAATTCATTGTTTTTTTGTGGTGGTGCTTGGCTGGGAGAGCAGGGAATAAGATGATGTCAGTTTCATTTGGTTTCATGTGCGTCCGCCTGCAGCCAACAAAAGCGGTGTAACACAAACATGTTAAAGCACCGCAGGTGCACCGACCAAGACAAATTCCTGTACATTTAGTGCACTTAGTGATTCTAAGTACCGATCATCCAAGGGGTATGAAATGAAGACTTTTTTATTTTAACTCCACAATATTACTGCAAATAGCCAACTATTGCACTTTCTGTTGTACATATAAAAAAGAAATGGTAAAAAAAGGTCCTAACTATAGAATTGGAATGGCTAGAAAGGGTAAATCCTGGTGTATCTGAAGGTATTCTCCTTTGTCACCCATAACATGCATGCTATGCAATTTTGATTAATGTTGGAAATGAATACTTTATCATGCATAGTCAAAACTTTGAGTGACCCTGATACTTTTGGTAACCTGTATGGTGAAGATTTGGACTGTGTTTTCATTCTTGGAGTCACAATTTAGTTGATTGATTCAGTTTAATACAATACAGTTCTCTAACGGCAGGTCAAACCTTGGAATATTGTCTGTAGGTTTCGTGTTTGTTTCTTGTTTCTTTTGACTCTGACTGCTATGTTTGCAAGATAAACTATTTGTTACCTTGGTTTTGAAATGCACTATTTAAATAAAGATTTACTTATGTACTTGCTAGTTCACTGCTATTGTTTTGTAAAAAAAATGAAACTTCCCCTTAAGTCCTCCTAAACTTTCTTAAATATTAGTACTTGATTAACCCTTGTTGATACCTTGGGATTTGGTAATCATCTCCTAGTTGTAAGTAATTTATTGGGAGATAAAAAAAACAAACAAACCTTAATTTTTATATTAATTGATTCCTTGCCCCCTACTGACCCCTGTAGTCCCATGGTGGCTGCCGTTACGGCTGACCCGGAAGAGAAATACTCAACACAACTTTTTTCTTTTGTTCCTTGTCAATGTTTATTTCCATGACAACATTCCAAGAACTTCTGTCTGTCATCTTAACAGTACAAACCAAATGATCACTCAGAAATTGAATAAGAATTCAATAATTGAATATAATGCATATTCTGTTGTCCCTAACACTGAGGCCCCAGCAGTGTTTATGTATTTACCAGATCTTTGTGCTCTGTTCTTGTCTTTATCAGACAGATAGACAGATCACAGATAGTTCCCCAATTGTTACACTTTCCATCCTCCCCTATCCACTCCCTGTCTTTTTGCTGAAAATCATACTTATATCCTTTTTTTTGCTTCACTATTCAGAGAACTGCTTTTGCCACTGCTGTGCACTTCACCCCTCATCAAATTTGTCCTGTAACTGTTCATAAAGCTGACCAAATGTTGATGCTCCTTGTGAAGACCACTATCTAAATGTTCTGTCATTAAAACACTTGGGTAAAGAGGAATTGATTTAGTGCATAAGCTGAACGGCAAAATCCCATGTTGATTTTGCTTTGCTATAACGTCATATGAATCACTCCATGACATACATCTTGAGTGTTTCTATATTTTTATGCCTTGATTTTCACATTGAATGCCCTGTCACGACCCCCTGCTTCTTTAATGGCCTTTCACTGAACGCTCCACTTTCTGCCATTTATGGTTGAGTAGCCGTACTGTATGACTCATCCAAGTCATCCAATTAAGGGTAATATGGAACCAAGAGTCAACATACATGCAGTCATGTTTTTAATGCTCATCCGTTGATCTACCCCGTAATGTCACCCAGAATAGTCTTCAGCACCAATTAGCTAATAGCCTGTAATCAGATGGTTGTTGAAAGTGTTTTTCCATTTCATCAATTTCACATAATTGCCTGGTCCATGGCCGGCTAAAAATGAAAAAAACAACAACCACAACAAAAAAAAAAAACAGTGGGAGGATGTAAAAACATTCCCAGTGCTCAGAGACAAGCAGTGCTGAATACTTTGACAAAATGGCAATGCCTTAGGATTTTTAAAAAAAGAGATCATTTGGCTAAGATAGGCTTATTTGTATATAGATAAATTGTATTCACTAGGTGCATGAAGTCTGTGAGTGCTGTGGGAATTCATGTTTGTGTTGTAATATATGGCATGAGACCTTTTTTTTGGAGGCTGTTTTTCTTTATATAAGCTTGTTGTAATCCAGATGGCTGAATTTTTTTTCACTTGACAGTTATACTGCAGTTAAAGCTGTACTAAGCGATTTTCTGACCACTAGAGGGTGACAGAAACTGCAACACTTATGTAATTTGTAACAACAGTTCCGGTCGAGTAATTTGATTGAACAAGAGGCATTCCATGAGTGCTGATATACAGTATAACAGCACTGGGACTTTTTACTATACGTATCACTCCGCTTCACAGGTGTTCTAATGTAACCTTGATTAGGCTGCGTTCACACATAGCGTTTTTTTGTGTGGAAAAAGCGCTGCCTGAAGCGCTTCTTGTGAGGAGAAATAAAAAGCGGATCGCGACAACGTCATCTGATGTTAGCGGAGTAGCTGGCTAGCTAACCAGCACTTCTAGCAGACAATACAGTGTTGTGCAACAAACAAATGCTTACCAGATATTCCCAATTCACGTCTACACAAAACTCCAACTTCATTCGCACATTCATTTCACAAAAATGAATGGGAATGGGAATAGGAAGTAAAAATCCAAATGCTATAAACTCATCAAACTTCAAAGATGCATCCACTCTTGGTGAGTAGTTTATATTCTGGTTTTCATGGTGGTCATGGTGGTGCCAAATAACCTCCATGTTAAAACTAAGTAGAATATTGCTTTAAGTGACTCTCCAGTCTGTGCTGCAGCCAATTGGCACATGGGCCTGGACACACCTGAGCCCAATTTCCTGATTGCAAACCCTGCTATAAATATCCCCAGCCCAGGCAGAAGCACATCTACCGGCGGGAAGACAAAAGGAAAAGGCAGACGACTGAGTCCTAACGCTGTAATCGCCCACTTAGAAAGATGGCTTTCTGCTTATAACCAGTTGTTGTTTTCCCTCTCTCCTGCCAGCGGGTTGGACTCCCAGCACAGAGCAAAATGCTCTCCTGGCTTACTGCTGTTGTTACAGGTGATTAACGGAGACCGAGCCCCGGTCCGGGAAGAATGTAGCTGGAGTTTCACCCTTACCTCTATCCCCAAACTTTAATAAAACAGTAGTTTATGTTTCACACTAGTACCTTTCTCTGTGTCAACTTATTTTATTGTGGATTCCACTTCAAGCTCCCCTTGGGCTGCCACAGTATATTAAATATTGACTCTTGTCATCATTCTAGATGTTTAATCTAGGTACATCAAGGTGAGTGCAATTTCATTGAACTTGAGAACTCATAACTCATAGCTCATAAAACAACTGAAAAAAGGAATATCAGGAAATTGAAGGAAATTCCTCTGCAGAATAACAACCTGTGAGTCGGTTTGGGTAGAGCAACTTTAAGCAACACAATATACTGAATACCAGCCTGTCATGGGCACATACGCAGAAATATTTCTTTCAGACCGCTGCACCATCATCAGCTGCGATGGCATTGATTCATCACTTAGTGTCAAAACCCTGTAAAAGTCTGGAATGGAAAAGAATGCAGTCTGGACAGAGGAAAGAAAAATGGGCCATTAATTTAAAAAGTGAAGTTATTCCAAGAAACCTCTGCGTCCGTCTTTGCATCAAGGAGTTGTTTGCCAGTCAAGAGCTGCTGTCCATCTGTGGGACTGATGTAATGAACGCCCACAGAGCTTTTTCCTTGGGTGTTCATCCACACTAAGAACTGCTGCTGGCATTCTTCATGGCAAAATGGGCTTATGCTTTATACTTGAGTTTCAAGCCGACCTGTCATGTCAGCATCTGTTATTTACTACAAGTGGGTCATTTTTGATGATGGTGAATGCACAGTGAACCTGTAATAATAATAATAATAATAATAATGATAATAATAATAGTAATAACTTTATATGTATAGCACCTTTCAATACAGGTAACAAAGTGCTTAACAACATAAAAAAAAAGAAATAACATAAAATAAAACCACACAATAAAAGCTTTTTTTAAAATATATATATATATGTATATAAAAATGTGTCTTAAGAAGTGGAATAAAACAGGGAACTGACTCTGCAAGGTGTAGGGTGGGAAACACTAAAGAAAGAGTTGAGATTAAAGCGTAATTGTCTTTTTGAGCTCCACTGAGGCTCAGTATGAAGTGTCCTTGAGTAAAACACTGAATCACGACCAGCTCAATCCACGTTAGCCCACGACCGAGAAAATCCTCTTCAGTTTCTACCGCCATCAGCCTCTTCCAGGAAACTGCACTGATTATTCATGATGTGTTTTTGAATTGTACCTGAGGCAAGGCCAAAGAAAAAAATTCCAACCTGGCTTGACGATAAAGTTCTATTCTATTCTATTCTATTCTATTCTATTCTATTCTATCCTGAAAGCCACTAGAATATGTATTCACCTCTGAATAGTTGCCAACAGGCAAAATCAATAAGAAAACAAAGGACACAGAAATGACTGCTGCCAGACTTTTTGACTCCTTGACCCTTCCTGGTCCAGCTGGATGGGCGGTCTGGCTCGCATGTTAGTAGTATGATTTTCCAACTGAAGGAAGTAAAAACAGGTAAGTAAATACTGAATGACATCACTATGGGTAACAGAGTCAGCTAATATGCATGTCAAAAATTAGATACAGCTTTAACTGCTGGTTTATAGCATTTTTTTCTTTCCCAGTATGCCTCTCTTCATCAGAGGATATAATACACCCTGAAACCACGCATGCGCCTCTTTTCTCATTAAATTAAGTGGTTTTTTTTGCTTCACTAAATAGTGAAGGAAAGAGTGGAAGAGAAAACAAAAGGTGGCTGTGAAGTTCGTCTTTCAGATGGCAGTAAGAACCTGAGAGAATGATATGTGGTGAAGGTCATGGAGCTGATTTGAAGCGGTGGTGTCACAAAAATAATCCGCTCCTTGGTCCTCTTGGTCTCTTCTATTCCGTCGTAGGACTCCAACTCATCTTCTCTCCCATCATTCCTCTGGTATGATGGAGCTGTCAGAGGGTATTGAAGCAGGGTGGCCTGCAGTGTGTTACATCACCATTACAATTTGGGGTGATGTGAGCTCATTATCTTATTATTCACATTTCCCTCTTAGCTGGAATGACATATATTATATTATATCATCAGAATCCTTTGAATCTCCACAACCATCCAAAACTGAGTAACACTAATGTTAGGCTGGCTTTGTTAACCACATTATAATGCCTTTATCTTTACAGCTAAGCTATGAAGAGTTTTAAAGGTTAAATAAATACCAAGTGTCATAAAAAATATCAACTTGGAGGAAAGAGCAGCACTATGGATCACAATCAAAATATAGCTTTTCATTATGAGCAGCAGCAATTATCACACTACAGTAAGTTTTATGGTGATTTTTCTTAATGTAAGATTGAGCTGTGAGAGTGAACCTGGTTCGGGTCTCAAGTGAAACATGTCAGTGAGGTAGAAACTAATTGCAATAATGGCTGCAACTCTCTTTCCTCCTGTTTTAGTCAAGCGTTCCTCTTACAGTTGAGTCTCCAGAAGTGGATACATATTTGAAAAGGTCAACATGGATGTGCCAAACAATTGAAAGAACCACTTCTACTGGTGTGTGGCCCTGAGCAAATTGGCTTAGGAGGATTTTTATGTATTTCTTCTGTTTTATGTGAAGCACATTGTATTTGCCTTGTGTATGAAATGTGCTATATAAATTTGCCTTTTTGCCTTGCCTTGCCTTACTGCAACTTCCCATTACTAAACTAGAAGGCAGTACAAACCTTCTCCAACGCTGAACAACTCTCCAACTTGCAAAGCTGCAGCCTCCATAACAGTTTATGTTTGTCTATCATTTGTCTTCTGGGTTTGATTTTCTGACAAAATTTCAAATGAATGCTATGTTTAGCAGCTGTCACCTTGAGAATGGAGTTAAAACTTAACTTAATTTACTTAAACTCCACAATCTCATCAATTTATCACTGGAAGTCAAGTCTTTGCCAATCCGAATCATGTTTAATAATTTGTGCTAACAAGGGGCATACAATCCCCCTTTCATCCCTCCTCAGATTGCCACAAATCCAGCATGCAAAAATGTGGTTTTGGGATTCTAATTTTTTTTAATATGACAACCTTGGTCTACTTGCATGAGAGGCCTTGTATTAAATCATCCCATCAGGATGCAGAAACATCTGATGTTGGATTGTAAACAACACCATGTAAAACACAAACACAAACGGAAACAAGTCAAAAGTGGCAATGATTCACTGATGAGTTATAGTGTTTTTCCCCCATAATATTATTTCTTTTTTCTTTCAAAATATGTTTTACAATACTTTCAATTCTTACTTATGGACTGCTCTCTTATTTCAATGAATGAATAAGCAAGAGATAAGAAACTTCAGCACTACTGATGCAGCAACTTGTTAATTAAATGGCTTATCTCACATTTTCACTTTAGTTGTCAGTTTGCTCTGGCCAGTTTGAAACTGTGATGAGCATGCTTTCTTCTGTTTTCTCCACCTGTCTTGCAATTACATCCATCTTCATAGCTGACCCATTAAATTGAGTTCACAAAGCAGCTGAGCTAACGCATTAACAACAACAAACAAATTAAGCTTTTGAACTGCACAGTGATGGAAGTATATTGCTAGCACTGGCAGCAGCATATTTTCTCACACCTGTACAGCTTGATTACAAATGCACAAGCCTGAATATCATTTAAGTGTCTCATTTTTTCATTTTTCCTCCCTTGTGTTTTCATTTAACACCACAGACAGATAGTAGCTGGGGTGTGTGCCTGTGAGTGATGTGCTCCCCTGCAGCCTACAGACTCAGTTTTACCAGGCTCATCTGACAGTTAATGCCATTTGGCTAGTAAGCAGCAACAGTTTAGGGATTAAACTAGTCAGACACCAAGAGAAAATGAAGCAGTTCATGCTTGCACAGAACTGAAGAGACTCTCTAGATCTTCAACTAGGCAGGCTACCAGAATAACAGATTACATGTAACAAGACCCATAACAAAAATGGTAACTCTAAGCCATCACAACACAGTAATTTGATTATTAATACGAATGGAAATAGATGATTACTTATTAGATTATTCAGTAACTTGTTTGAAAGTAATATAGGGACACAAGGAATCAGTAATCTGTAATGGATTGCCTTTTGAAAGTGACCTTGCCATGTATGTGTGAGATAGATTGAGATGCTAAAACTAAGCACACAGCCTGGCTACAGGTCTTAAAGTCGAGATGAAACGGCATTTCGAGAGTATCTAACTTCCGTATCGTGACGTATTTCCGAGTGAAACAGGAAAGACAGGCGGGACATAACGTTGGGAGGAATTTGATTTGAACGTTGAAAAGTGGGTGTGCTGTTGCTAGCTAGCTAACTAATGAATCTTAGCCTCTTAGCTCTGTGCGCTAAAAGTTGAAGATTGATTGATGGGTGGATGTCATGATATTATTGGTTGAAATTAGTTACGGGCATGCTTACGTAAGCACACGGCATATTTTGTTTTACAGGAAGAAAACATGATTGAATTTTGATATAAGAATACAATGAAATTGATTTTTGGTATTTTTTTTGGCATATATTGTTAAATAGGTGCACAGTATGACCGGGGATGTGATCTAAAAGGGTTAAAAAGGCATTTTTCATTTCATCTCGTCTTTAAGGCTCCGTGGCTCGCTGCCCCTGAGGCTCACAGAACAGTTCAGGATGATAAACACAGCAGTTGCTTCGCCTTGTCTGGCCCTCGAGTGTCCAGCTGCTGCATCTGTGGCTTGGGATTTGCTTTGACTTGCCAATATCCAATAAACTGTCCCACTGTCGTCTCATTGTCGAAGCTGTCAAAGTGCTCTCCATAGTGTGGCTAGTGTGCCATTAGCTGAGATAATGATGCTCATATTGCTGTCAATGAATATTTTAGTGTAAAGTGTGTCACAGACGTCAGTCAATCTTGAGAGCGTGAATAGTTATTGATCTATGCATTGCATGCAGTTATTTTTGTTGCATCCATCCTAGGCAAGGGTCTGATGCAAATCTGCACTATATTCTATTTCAATGCAAATGATGGTGCAAATCCATGTTCTACAAATGATGATGCTCGCTTTCAGAGCATGAATTCATATTCTTTATACACTGCTAGACCAAACCAAGCCAAGTGTTGGTGTTGGCATGGTTGGCCATTTATTGTAGTTGGCAAAATCGTGCGAACAAACGCATTACATGACGCCTTACATCATCAACACTTAATGCCCCATCAAAGAGACGTCACCAACTGTGGTCTATTGACATCAGGGGTAACAGACTGGATTTAAACCCAGATCCTCATATTGTCAATTTGAGATTAGGAAATAAAAAGCTGAAAATATATTTACTGCCGTGAATCAGACATAGCTAACTGAAACATTTGGGAGCCATGTGGCGAGGAAGTGAAGGTCTGACTGCACTGCTCACCCCCTTGAGGCTAATGTGTGCTGATGCCCTCTGGGTGCTTCAGAGCGTCTAAAAATAAGCGTAAAAGAATCAAAGATTCATTCATCCCCACTGCAATTACTTTGCACTTAGATAACCATTGTAGGATCTTTTGTGGAAATATATTAGTATCAAATGAACTGTGATAACAACCGTCAGCGCTGCACTCTGTAGCTGCTTTGAGCTGCTTGCTATTGCCACTTTTTCAGTATTTTCACCTGCCACTGCTTTTGATGCAGAAATGACCAGTCTGCTGGAAGCGGTCTCAGATTTTTCATGGGGGAATCGAGAACTTCAAATTGGACGAAATGAAAGCACGAGCAAAAGGGATCACTGGGACTACTGTTTACAACACTGACAGTCACATTATTCTATGCTAGCATTATCCTGCGCCACCACAACTGACTTCATAGCAGTATGTCAACAAGGAAATCCTTCAGCGTCAGCTCTTTCCGAATTCCACAATGTCCTCAACTCATCCGATTCAGCTTTATTGGAATTTACTTGCCCTGTAAGTGTGTCTGTTTCTTGGAAATTTTAAATGGCGAGGCTGAACCAGAAACAATGTGCCCAGTGATGGTTGAGTGATGAAGTCCCCTGCCTCTGACACCACACACACGTTAAGCCCCTGCAGGCCTGGGATTGACGCCTGCCAGAGCCTCCTCTCACTCTGAATAAAGAAAAAAATGTTCAGGGGAATGGACTACCCACTCTTCGCAAACAAAACAAAAAAAAGAAGAAGCGATGGTGAAGGTTGTCATGTCCACTGAGTTTGCTCCACTGCTGTGTGCATTCCTCACTTTGAGATGTAATAAGAGCGGACGGTCATCACTGGACAGTGGTCGGCTGGCATTTTCCAGCAGAGGGGACTGTGACGACGGCTGCAGCCTGAGCTCAAGATGTGATGCTCCAGCTGTGAATCCTCAAGTGTCAGCTTGGGCTATCTGTGTGCAGCAGGGAGTAACACTGACTGCATTTGCATGCATAAGATAATCTAATAATTGCCCTTTCTTTGAAGATGAGAATAGTTCAATTAAGCTGTTTACATGCGTAGCAGAAGGTTCAATTAAAATTCTCATTTTGCATGCTGAGATAGATAATTGGATATATTATCATGTGCGTCTTTCTTTATGGAATAAAAGCAGCATCAATCATTTCCCTCCTGTCATAAACTGCTGGCATATTGCTCCCATGCTATTTCTGTTGTTCCCATGTAACTTTCCCATAAATTGTTCAGCGCTGGGACTGGATGCATGATCAGTCTGCAAATGCAAATGAGATGAACAGGCTTACTTTGAGTCTGGATTTCACATGTGCAAACAACCCTCTAGTAATGTGACTAATGTAAGTGGGCCATTAATCAGAGTATTAATACTAGTCTATGACCTGAAGTAATACAGTGTCGTAATCACATTATTCATATTAAGATAAAAATAAATGCATTAATATCAAAGTACTGATGTGAATGTAAATGTAGCCAGACAGAATAACATTATACCTGATGAAATCTCTAATTAAATTCTCAATGGGTGAGTTTATGTCCACACCAATATCCCCCAGCAATTCTGTGTTGTGTTTTTGATTCTGCGCATGTAAACCTCATATCCCACTTATAGTAGCCCAAGTAAGCTCCTATTTGAACTAGAGAAATCCAAATAAGATGGGATCTACATGGGATATAGTAATTTTAGCTGTGATATTGAGGAATTTATTAATTATATCCAACACCATTTTATTTTTTCATGTATTCAGGGATATTTCTGTAGACATAAACGGCTTAATTTGAATTTAAATGGGATATGAGCCATTATTCAGATACTATGTGCGTGTAAAATTTAATGTGATGTGATGTGTGAAAAAGTAATGGAAATGGAAACTATTTTGCCAAACAAAGAAACTACTTTTGGCTATTTCTATTTAATATTTCAAAGTTGTTTAATTTCATATTGCATTGCAATTTATGCCTGTATTTTTTAGGTTGGATTATGTATCAGTGAAATACAAATTTATTGGATTCTCTCCTTTGAATGTGTATGTGCAAAACTCACTCGAAATGAGTTTTTAAAAGATTTTTTTTTCTTTAGATTCTCCCCGGAGGAGCATCATGCCCTTGGATCTCCTTCTCAGTATTTCTCCTGAACTGCCCTTTTGGAAATGTTCACCCCTGACCCAATCAGAGTCTGTGCACACCGCTGCACTCAACACAGTGTATGTTTAAGAGTTAGCATGGAGCTCCAAAGCAGACAATAGACTGAGGACACATGGGCGATGTTGGTGTCCATGTTCTCAACACTTAACAGGTAAGTTGACCAAAACAGGTGTTCCCTTAAAGCCGGGAGGCTCGCCAGGGAGAGACAGAGCCTGCCAGCTTCCTGTGAGTAGGCTTAGCTAATGTGTTTTTTCTTCTGTGTTTTCTCCCACAGCTGTCTGGTTCAGCAGGTGAGGGAGACCAAGGACACCTGGAGGAACAAGGCGGTCAAGGAGGGGAAATTTTGAGAATTTTGTGACTTTCTTATATGAGGAAAAGGAGGGAGCTTTCTACTGGACAGAAAAATATATTTTGGTTTTGTTATTTTATGAAGTGAACCAGCAATAAAGTGTGATCCTTACTCAGTTTTTGCCTTACATCATCTCCACACGTCCCCCTATATATTGTGGTGCACTGTTATTACCTCTGTCACTCATGAGTTTCCATTTGAAAGTCCTTAATACGGTTTTCTCCCAATAAACTCACAGGCTAAAAGAAAATCAGGGTTCAGAGTGCTGAACTTGGGTTTATCATGTGATGAAATCAGGGGGAAATTGCTCTTCTGTGTGGGATTCAGCATCTATATCAGGAAAGAAGAGATCCGAGGAAGTCGTGGTGAATAAGGTTAAAAAGCCGTTAATCCCTTGGCTTGTATGAACAGGATGCTCTTTAGACATGAAATTCAAGGTTCAAATAAAATGTGTTTTGATCTTGTACAAAATAGCAGCTGGCCAGCAAGAGGTGGTGCATATATTGTTTAAGGCTGTGGTCATGTTACCAATAGGTCAGTGAGTACCGAGTAATATGACCACATCCTTAAACATGGCCTCTTATTGGCAAGTGTCCATTTTACATAAGAGCATGGAATTATCATTTACTTTTCCTCTATCTGACTCCTCAAAGAATGCTGAACCCAAAACGCCTTGAAGTTCTTTTAAAGTTGTTTATCCCATTCAGATGGAATATATCTCTAATAAATTCACGAAGAGTTAATTGGATCTTCTTTCTTTCCTGAAACTCAAACAGGATATTGATTTCTCTGTTTTGTTATGACACCACTTCCCTTCAAAGGCCGATGTTGAATGAACCCGGAAGGCTAGGGCGACAATAAACAACACGTTTTGGGTCAGCGTGCCCCCATCCTCACTGGCCATGAGTTGAACAGCACATAACTTTCTATTCTACATAGAAACCAGGGCAATTAATCCACCTCAATAAGTGAAAACGGATGCTGCGACTCTGCGTCCAAGGACAGCGGCCATGAAAGAGACCAAGTATTGATTTGTCTGTCACTTGCAGACAGATTAAAAGAAAGTCTAAAAGATGTTAGAGGTACATTATCCAGTCTAAATATTGTTTTCTGGTCTAACAACATAATGAATGCCAGTTGGAAATAGAGTGAGCAAAGAATGATAGATCCCAGGACAGAGATTGTAAGTGCAATACACATAATTACTCCATCATTGTCACTTTATTTGTTGATTTGCAGTCTTTACCATTGACAGCATACAATTTGTATTTTGTTATACATTTGTCTTTGAAGCTCACTCTTTTCCTCCTTATGGCAGAACCTTGTTTCATCTGAACCTTCAACCAATTGTTTTACTAAGTGTGCATAATGTGAAATAGGTTTATTGTGTGCAATAGTGCAATTTCCTCGTTTAAGCACAAGGCTAAACAGTTGAAAAGGTTTTGGCCTGGGATCTTAGTATTTCATTCATACATTTCATTTTCCTGAATGGCCACTGTCTCCGAGAGCCGGGGATGAACAACAGTGTACTGCAGCGGTCTCCAGCCGTGTGCCACGGAGGGCCGAGAGTCTGCAGGTTTCCCACTCAAACACTATGCCAGGTAATTTCACTGATTAGTTCCTCCTCTCTGCTTGAAGGAGTGTTAACTGATGAAATCAGCTGCTGTAGTGTTTGATTGGACTGAAATCCTGCGGACTCTCCACCCTGCATGGTACATGCTTAAAGACTGCTGTTTTACTGTATGAAAAATGAATATTACGGGATATATTTCATGTCAGTCGTGTGCTTTTGCTTTAAGACTATACGCAAAGGATACCAGATGTCCTAGATGCTACCTGCACAAGACATACTGTAAATCTAAAATTTGGCAGCTCTATTGTCAACTGGAGTGAGACTCATAACTGACATAGCATCGCTGTGGGGTACAAACCTTGTAACTGTGATTTTCATGTTTTGATTTCAATTGAAGGCTTACATGCTCTTGTATGTGTTGAGAAAATTCTACAAATCTTGGGTGTCTGACACAAATTTAAGGGATAAGACCAAAAATCATCACCTTTCACGCAGCATTAGCAGAGGCTAAATCTAGCTTTCCAGGTTCAGCTATAGTTATTGGACTATTCTTCGCCCAAATAACCATCTGAATATCACACTGAAACAACATCCAAATGATCCTCTCTGAATCATGGAACATTCACATGGAGGTTCATACTGTCAAAAAGGTGAATACTTTGAAAGCCTCTCACCACTTCTGTGAAATTGGAGACATTTTCCCCTCCTTTCTCTCTTTCTGAAGGTCTCACCGTGAATTATCAGCGATTGTATGGGGCAGTATTTGAATGTCAAAATACACTCCTTTGACAGGACACTTATCTCTTACAGGGCCGCGTCACTAAGGCAGTGACAAAATACAAGCGCCTCAAAATTGTACTTAAACACAGTACTTGAGCAAATGTACCAGCAATAGTTACTTTCCACCCTGGGCGAGCCAAGCGGAGGCTTTGTGTGACTCAGCCTGGGATTTATCTGCCAACCTTCAATCTCAAGGCAAACACTCAAACACAACTCTACTGTATAATTCAGTATTTGAACACAAGAGGACATTGTCTCCAGTTAAGTCCCATGAGCATTTTTAGCACATACTTCTTCTGTGTGCTTAAATATGTTTTGTATGAGTGCTCCCTGTATTTGTACAGTATATTTAAGTTTTGTTTTAACTGCTTTGTGGTGCTTTAGATATAATGATAAGATAATAAGATAATAAGATAGATATAAGAAAAATGTGTTATAAATAAATTGTATTATTGGAATTGCTGTAGTCTGAGCTGGCTGGACTGAACTGAAGGAGGATTGACTTCCAAAAATGAGGACTTCCAGAGCCAAGATGGACTTTAAAGGGCTTTGAGTCAGATATGAACCTATGCAGCCACCGTACATTTGTTACTTTACCAGGCCATTAGACTGCTGAGGGGGAACCGATCACAAAGCTTTGTGATAACTTATTCCATAATACCAGGATCTTTACATAGTTCCAAAAGAAATATTCTGGTAAAAGAAGGCAGGTAATTCCCTGCAATTGACTGATGTTGAGAGCAAAGGAGTGGCTCTGTGACTCAGCCTGGGATCTCAACCCCCGAGCTGTCAATCTCAGGCAAACACTGAGACCTCAGTGCTACTGAAGTAGGTTAAAATTAACCAGGCAGTGTTTAGAAATGACAAGATAGAGATGAGAAATGAGAAGATAATCTTTTAGTTGAGCAAAGAGGACGAGTCATTTGTTACAATGCCTCTGTATAACACACACTTATCAGAGTGTGTGCAGTCAGGCCTCTTCATCTTCATTTATCCATTTCAGTTCAGTTAATTTATTCATTATTCATTAGTTTATTTGTTTGATAATGTGTGGGTTTCTTGTTTGGCGGTCACTGCTTTGGTGTTTTGCACTCAATGTAGGCACTGGACCAAATTACTGTAACAATAAAGACACAAAATGTAGATTGTGGCTTCTTATATTTCTTCTGCCTTCTTATATTCAGTACAAACAAACTGCTGTTGTTGCTTCTGTAAACATAAAACGCATCACTTCCTGTGCAACAGATGCTTTTTTCCCCCTCATAGGTGTTTAGAACAGCAAACACAAAAGCGTTCATGAACTGGTTATAGGTTGAATCACTAAAGAATGATACCAATCAGCGATAGAGAGTAGCAAAATGGACATTTATTTATATATTATTTATTTATTTATATATATATATAGTTGCGGATTAGTACTTCAATACAATAATATAAACTAGAGGGAAATAGGAGTGTAAGTGTGAAGGCAGATAATGAGTCAGACTGAGCTCTTTGCAGTCGTAGTACAGAGAATATTAAACCAGACAAGTGCACCAGATCACCAGCCTCCGGGCAAATCATCACCTGCTTTTCCAAATCAGTTAATTCCTGCACTGACCTTCATATATTTCAAAAAGAAGACAATACATATAATTCTTAGGATAAAATTGAGTGTTTGATTTAAAAAAGATTTGAGATGAGCTTGGTGTAGAAGATTGTAATGTTTTTTTGTGCACTGCAACAATCCAAAATGTTTTTTCCACACTGTATTGCAAACACCAGAAATCATTTTGTGGTGTATTCAGAATTCTTGATTGATATTTTAAATCATTTTTATATTGCATCTATTGCATTAACACTTGTAATTGGTAATAATCAAATTTACCTACCCTTTCAAAAGAAAAAACACTTTTCAACTTGGGTGCATTGCTTCATTTGAATGCTCTTTTCTCCTTGACTGTAACAGATGCATATGAGGTTACATGAGGTTAAAATATCATTTTGACCTTTCTTTAATTATTTTAGGAATATTAGGAAGTTTATTAAACAACAACAGGACTATTCATTGCTATGATGCCAAGAGATAGACGGGTATGACAGCTACAGTATTTCACTCATAGTCTTACAGCCAGATATTTCTCCTCACTTCGTTTCAGATTGTTTTAATGCTCATGTGATGCCATGTTGTAACCTTTGATTACATAATCGTTGCCCGATGGCGGCCCTCGCTCTTTCCTTCTGTATTTCTGTATTTTCTCAAACTGAAAAGGACAAGGAGAAGGAGTGTGTTTGGAAGTTTAGAGTTCTTTATCTGTCTGTGATCACTCCTCGCCTCGACCTGTGTTCAGCTTTCAGAGACATTACCATGGAAACAAGACCTAGATGTTACACATCCTCTGACTTATTCATTAAAAAGTTTAGATTCAAATTAGCTTTGATCTTAGCTTCTTATAAAAGTATTACATGCTCTCTGTAATCTTCTGATTCTGTCCACTGGCAGTATTGAATTTTCAGACACACTCTCTGTATCTCATGGTCAGAGAAAGTTGTCTTTCAAGCAGCCCTGGGTCTCAAGCTGGCCTGTGATGCTGCTGTCTTATTTGAATATGAATAAGCATGCATTATCTAATCATTTAGCTTTTATTAGAAGATTTTGCACAGCAGAGCACCAGCCAAAACTGTGATTTTCTACCCAATTAATTTTGCTCTCCAATAATCCTTTCTTCATCTGATCGCCCACCTCTTGTTTCTCATGGGATTCATTTTGAATGCTATGGCGTTCATTTGGGGAAAAAAATACACATTTGTCAATTGGCAGCTTAGAAACTCAATAAAACATCAATCTAGTGATATGAAAAGCATTCTGGCTGCTGTGTTTGGTCAGCTGCCACACCACAAAGCCTTGATGAAGAGAATAGATGGGATGACCTTTCTACAAAAAAAGTATTTTTTTTTCATGCAAAATATAGTGTGCTAGTCAGAGGTCCACTAAAATGGTGATACTTGATGACGATACTGTTTCATAATTAAATCCATATTAAACACTTAGGTTTAATATGGATACAGGAAAGAGACAGTCCATAAACATTTCTTTCAACATCTCAGGCATCACATTTTCTCTGAACCTGAGAACTCATAAATCAAAACTCATTAAACAACAAAAACTCTGGATTTTTTTGGGGGAAAATGTCTACTTTTCAAGTGGTATACATCTAAGTACAGCACATAAACCCACAGTAGGGTGACAGAATGGGCAGTGCTACAAGAAATGACCCAAACCCCACAAACTCCAACAATAAGACATTCACACATAGACCATTTATCAACATTCGTGAAGTGCATTACAGTATAATATGTATTTACAGGTGAAGTGCTGTATTTATTGTAACTGGAAGTTGGATGTCTAAAAACTGTCCAATAGCAGTGGAGTAGAGGCTTATTGTACTAAAATTGCTTGCAAGCATAATGACATTTATAGATATAATCAGGGGTGTAGTGGAGGGTAAACCCTCCTAAACTGAGTTTACCCCGCTTTCGGACATAAATCATGACCTCAGTTCACAGAATACATTATAGTAGAGTAGTATCAAACTGGTGGAAGTTATATGAAGGTGGGGTCTTTTGGGGTTAACAAACTAATAAATTATATTCTGAAAATCTTGGTTTTTGCCTTCTGATGGTCACCCACTGGAGACCGTAGTTTAGCCACGCACCCTTACCGCAGATGCGTAACGGCTGACAGATATAGAGGAATCATATCTATTAATTAATTTCTTTTCTTTTCAGGTCGGATGATAGTGGATATGGGGTTGCGTTGTGGTGTGACCACACCCCGAGGGTTTATACTGCGCAGTCAGAGCCACGAGGAGAACTGGAGGGGCTGGAAGCGCCCAGGACGCACCGGACAGCCAGGAGGGGAGGACGGCTCTGGTGACAGCGGGTGTCGGTAACCCTGCAGATTTCCAACAGTTATCTATATGATCTATATGGAAACCAACCGGACCCTATAACACCAGCGGAGTTTCCTTCTCTCTGTGATTTTAAACACTTGGGTTTCCCAGATTTCTGTGCGTAAACGGGTTAAACCCACCGCCGCCTCCTCCGACTGCACACAAACGTAAGTTGATTTTTGCCAAGAAATTAAGCTTTGCTCCCCTGTAGTCTGGGGTTACATGAAGGTAACAATACCTATATACCCAGAAAATACTTTAATGTTTCTGCAGTGTGGTGGAATGAATTAAAAAGATCTTGGGCATTCCTACATTTCAACCTTATTTGGAATTGTACATTTTTTCATGGAGTGGGCGCCAAATCTGACATTTTTATTGTTTTGATTCTTTTGCAAATCAAAGTATTGCTGAGTGTTGCTAGTCTTGTTAGTTTTCTCGCAGATTTTTATGAATGAAACCCTACCTGGGATGTTGGAACAGGCAACAGATATTCACTATAGCTCTACAGTCTATGAGCTCCTGGACGAGCAGATGCTTTAAATAAACCGTGGTTTTGGGATTATGAGGTTCTATCCGAGTTTTTCATCAAAAAATCTTACTTATGTGTAGTGTCATGTTTTAAATCAGAACATTTTGAGGTTAAATATAAAAAAAAGATTAGAAAGTACAGCCTATAACAATTTTGCCAGCTGGTGTCAAATCTCTGATGCTCTCTGAGCTGAACTCCAGACAGACAGAACCTATTAATAAGCTCAGGAAATGTGAAGTGAATGGACGTCGATAACCGGCTGTTTGGTGCACACACACACACACACACACACACACACACACACACACACACACACACACACACACACACACAACAGAAATAGTGCTTTGTACAGGTAGCCTACGTCAATGCATTCAAACATGACGAAGAAGAAGGAGCAATTATCTCCCTCAGTCTCTTCACGCTCACAGAAACTAGTGAAACACTCTCATAACACACTCAACACAACCTGACACACACAAAAATGGTAATTATCAAACGTGTGGGAGAGTGTGTGTAGCTAATTGAAACAGTGATGAGTGTGTGCATGTGTGTGTGCGTGTATCAGCTATTATACAGAGCTCTGGAATAAAATTTGGACATCTCCGAGAGCTCACTCAAAGGATTTCTGTCTAAAAGTCAGAGAGAAATCTAAAAGTAGTGTAAGCAGTTAGATGTGTGTTTTCTTAAGCTCTGTCCCGGTCATGTGCTGGTGTTAATCATGTGACAGGGGACAGGATCAGCCGGCCCTCCAGTGATGCCTCTTTGCAGAGGACAGACTTCTGTGCAATGCCAAAGACGGGTGTTCATTGTGTGATGCATTATTTCATTTGACAACCCATTTGTCAGATGCATCATGGGAGACTGCCCTAAAATCTCCCCATCAAAGCAACTCTCTTGTGAGAAAATAGTAATAAAAATAGTTGTTATATTTGGGTGAAGGCCTGGAAAGGTTGAGCTTCTGTTGCCTCCAGTTGTTGGATTGGATATTGCTTTCTAAAGAAAAAGAAGAAATGGGCGTTTATTCCATTTACAGGCTGCAAGTTGAATAGTCGTGTTATAATCAAGAACAACTATCATGTATATTTTATACCATTATGTATTCTGCTGTTTCAAATTGTGCAGAAGGATGTTTGTGTCTATAATTTCAAAATCACAATAGCCCATTATCCATTCAAACATGTTTCTGAGCAGTCCAGCCTAATTCTTCTAAATGATCTGTAATATGATTACTGTTTCTTCAGTAAGAGTCACCAATCACAGTTGGTCATCATTTCACTGTAATCCTGTTAGATGTAATCAGTTACTCCCCAACGCTGATAGCATGCAGCATTAAATCCATATATCTATGAGTTTTATCGGGAGTATCATAGACTATTTTTTCTGTGTTTTTCCCCAAATGTCATTACTGTCAGATGATCAGAACAAGGAAATTATTTTTTTAGCTGCTAAAGTGGCTACTAATGGGCAGGCGATGGATGACAATGTCAGATTCATTGTGCTTAAAAGCCGCTTAAGTCAAAACATGTCCTTCAGGGAGAGCGAGCGAGTGTTTCACCTGCAGAGGAAGAAGACTGCAGCTCATTCATCTGTTCCACTGAGCTTTCCTTGCCTGCCTGTAAAGATGCCTCCTCTTTTATTGGATTGAATTCCTTTGGCAGAGACTTAATGATAAAAACATAATATGGCAAAATCAAAAACTCTTGCGTAATTATATGAGTCATGAATATTCTTCACACGCCACAGCAAGTTGCTATATTATGCATGCACGTTACCTTAAAGAGGTCGTCTCTCAGCGGTTTATCTTCTTGAGCGCTTACATGATTTCTCTGTGGCAAGTTAGAAACTTCATCTTCAGCGAGAGAAGGCAAAATTTCGTCCTCATTAAATCAGAAGATAACTTACCTCGAAACATTGAAGGGGACCTTTAAGTGTGTGGGCTTTGTTTTCACTTTTCATGCTTTTTGCTCCTTCTGTCCTGCACCTGCCTAAGAATAGGTCAGTAGATGTGTGTGCTGCCCACAACAGAAGTTTCAGCAATACACTTTTTGTGTTAAGTCCAAAAAATCCTTATTAGCAAACATACACCTTAATTCTAACACTGCAAACAATGGCCTACATAATTAACTAACTACTGCTGTTGATTGAGAAATAAATACTGTAACTTAATCTATTCATAAACAAAAACAAATCAGAGTTTAGTTTTCTATAGTTCCCATGGATTTATTCTGAACAGCACATCACTAGCTTTTGTAGGCTGTGGGTAATTATTAGCACTGTAATTACATAAAGTCTGGAGAGACAAACACACTGTATAGAGCTTACCATGCAATATAAATGGGCTGTGTATTTCCCATGTTCCTCACAGTTTGTTAGAGGCAATTGCTTCATCTTTCTACCTCACTGAATAGCAATGCGAGCAGTAAGGCTCTCATACATGCACATTACCTCCTCTTGATGAGCCATTGTATTATTCATTCACGGAATGTTTGTTTTGCCGCTGTGATGCAAATGCATGTAGATGATCTGTGCGCCCACTTCCCGCCACTTGACTCATCCATCTTTTACCTTTTGCTTTGCCTCTGTCACCAGCGCTGATCCTCATGGTGGATGAGCAGAATGCTGCTTCCTCTGCACCAGTCAGAAAATGAATGCCACCGTCCGTGATTCTGCAGTCACTATGTATCACCCGACCACAGGATACCACCTCAACGGCAGCTGCAACTGGTCCTCGCCTCCGTGCAACTGGACGTTAGGGGGCGACGCTCTGCGGCTGCCCACGTTCTCCACGGCGGCCAAAGTCAGAGTGATCATTACCTTCATTCTGTGTGGCACGTCGGCCTTTTGCAACCTGGCCGTGTTGTGGGCGGCGAACAGCAATGGCAAGCGCAAATCCCACGTCAGGGTTCTGATAATCAACCTGACGGTGGCCGATCTGCTGATGTCCTTCATCGTGATGCCCGTGGACGCCGTGTGGAACATCACGGTCCAGTGGCTCGCCGGGGACTTGGCCTGCAGGCTGCTGATGTTTCTTAAGCTGCAGGCGATGTACTCCTGCGCCTTCGTCACCGTGGTGATCAGTCTGGATAGGCAGTCGGCCATCCTCAACCCTCTGGCTATCAACAAGGCCAGGAGGAGGAACAGAGTCATGCTGACTGTGGCATGGGGCATGAGCGCCGTGCTGTCAGTCCCCCAGGTGAGGTCAGGTATCCCAGCTGGCAACTCGGGCAGCGGGTCAAAGCGCTGCTTGGCTTGTCTGGTTTGATTAGATTATATAGGGTTTCATCGTTAGTGTCCTGCGGAAACCCTGCATCTCCTCATAGTCAACTGCTCAGGTGTTAAATGACGGAGGTGAATGAATGACTTTAACAGTGGCTATGTTTACATGCATGGAGTATCCCAGCTATTGGCCATACTTCAGTTAAGTTCTTATTTGGGTTATACAGGGGCGGCTGCCAGTTACCCCCTCCCTATTTGACTGAGACCACTTCTAATACAGGGGAAAGAAATGATGATCCCATTAATAACAGTAAATATTTCTCACTGCCAGGTTTTTGTTGACATCAAAATGTACCCATGATGTAAGTCTGAGTTTGTACAGATGGCGAAAACCAAAAGTAACAGCAGTAAGATGTTTACATGCCACAAGAACCGTTTAATATCAGAGTAAACCAGGCATCTTAACAGGGTTTCTCATAACCAGAGTATGAACTTGAACGGGTTATTCTAACCGAGTTATAACCTTTACACAAAACCAGTTTACTTGAGTAAACATGTTAAGAACAGAGTTCTCTGTGCATGTGAACAGCCACTGATAGCCACACATCTCTATACAAAGGGAAAAGTGGATATACAAGGTTTTTAGAGGGTCACTAATGTTATGTTAATGTTTTTCCTATGAGGAAAGTCATTCAGATATAGCCAGAAGAGTAACAGCTTTGAAGTGACATTGTGTTTCAGTGAGAGCTTTGAGCCTGGCTGCACAGCTCAATTAAAAATTGGAGAATCTGATTGGTGCTTCTGTGTTATGTGCAATCTATGCACCTTGGAAGGTATTTGGATATGACACACTATCAAGCCTCTATTGGAAGTGTAAAGGCTTATCTTAAGAGAGGATTGATACTTAAAGATGAAACATCCTTATTTGAATAAATCCACAAGTCTTAGACAACCATTCTCTGTATTTATATAACAGAATTGCCTCTTAGGCTTTAAAGTGAAAATCCACTCTGAACATGATTAATTCATTTGGAATACAATAATGTCATCTGAAAGGTGTTTGATTTTACGCACAATGTCTGTCCACCACCGGCTCAAGTGCCTTACATGAACAGATGTGTGATTATTTATAGACCCTCATCTGAGTAAATGCAGGACTTCTATACAATTCTTTGATTGTCTCGCTCTGCATTTATATATTCTTTTATTTATAGGACTGGTTCTGTAATCTTTCTCAAAGATCGTTATCATTTTCCAGACTGCAACAGCATGCGGTGTGATTTTCCTGAGATACAGAACATTTTCTGTCCATATCTCTTAGTACAAACAAGAAATGGGTCTACAACTCATTTTGGTGTAAAACCTCATATAAAACCTCTATGGGTCCACAGAGTGGGTCTCCCAGTCAGTGTCAGTGGAGCAGCGACAGAAAGCATCACTTGATGAAATCACACATCAGATGTTTTATCACCTTCGGTTTCTAGTTTTGTGTTCACAAAAACTGAAACTGGTTTTGGTACATTTGCACTTTTTCAATAAATAAATCAGAATGCACCAGTCTCCTATGTTGTTCTGATCAAATGTATTTTATATTTTATATTATATTGTAATTATTTTGGAATTGTGCAGTTCCTAAACAAAACAATTTGGTTGCAGCCAATTACTTTTACAACTATCTTAAGGCAATATTCCACTTAGTTTTAACATGGGGGTTATTCGGCACTTGACCGCCATGAAAACCAGAATATAAACTACTCACCAAGATCAGATGCAGCTGGACGAATTTGTAGCGTTTGGATTTTTACTTCCCATTCATTTGAATGAGACCACGGAAATAGCCTGAAAACTGACATTGAACATGTTTGTGAACAGATTCACTACTGTGATTTTTAACTGACCTTTGGTCTTACTTTTTAGAACGCCATTTCGCCAAATAGCATTTTTATTGATAGAAGAGAACATAGCAGAGGGATACCATTTAGGAGAGATAGTTCCTGTTTGGGTGACTGGATCTACTTTTATTTTCAAAATTCGTCCAGCTGCATCCAATCTTGGTGAGTAGTTTATATTCTGGTTGGCAGTCAAGAGCCGAATAACCCCCATGTTAAAACTAAGTGGAATATTGCTTTAAGCTGTCAGATTGCTTACTCAATGTCACTTCCTGAAATGGCCAGCATCCCTAGCCGTTCAACCAGAGGACAGAAAGTAAACATTGAATGATGCTACAGCCAACAAACACAAGGGATTAGCCATGGATGGTATCTCACATGCCTGAAAATGCTTTCTGAATATTGTTCATTTCCGTCCTCAGATGTTCCTTTTTCACAATGTGACCATCACCTATCCAGAGGACTTCACTCAGTGTACGACACATGGGAGTTTTGTCACTCACTGGCAGGAGACGGCCTACAACATGTTCACCTTCTCCTGCCTGTTCCTGCTGCCGTTGGTTATCATGATCACCTGTTACACCAGGATCTTCTTTGAGATCTCCAAGCGAATGACAAAGGACAACTGTAAGTTCAAACCAAGGCTGACACATTATTGATCAATTTACTTAAGTGATCATGTGTCATTTATGTGGCATAATTGCTACTACACAGTAGGTTTTTGTTTCTTTTTTTTTTGACAGATTCCCCCATTTATTACTACTTCAATAAGAGTTGGGCTCTGTGTGTTTGTTGGTTGGTTTCTTGGTGTGACACATTTTTGTAATGCACAGTGCTTAAGGGAATCCTTTAGGCGTAAGAGAAACACATTGTGCACTCATACACCAGGCAGTATGGTAGAAGTAACACAAGCATGAGCCAGCTCTACATTGGTACATTCACATACCAGGAAGTAGATTGGTGATTTTCTGGCTAAATCAACACACATAGAGTTCTCTTAAACAGTGATAAGATGAATTTTGTTCACACAAACCTTTGATGAATGAGGGATGATGAGCTTTTTATGAATAAAGGATTTTATTTCAAAAGATGCTGATGCTACATCACGCCATTATTAAATAACAGTATTACTTTGCATTAAAGCCATTGATAAATAATAGATATGTCTCATCCTTGCCATCTGTTGTTCTTCCAGTATCCTCCAGTGAAGTGCATTTGCGGCGTTCGAAGAACAACATCCCCAAAGCCCGGATGAGAACTCTGAAAATGAGCATCGTGATCGTCCTGTCCTTCATCGTCTGCTGGACTCCGTACTACCTGCTGGGCCTGTGGTACTGGTTCTTTCCTGATGACCTGGAGGGGAAGGTCTCCCACTCCTTGACCCACATTCTGTTCATCTTTGGGCTTTTCAACGCCTGCCTGGACCCCATCATCTACGGCCTGTTCACCATTCACTTCCGCAAGGGGCTCAAGAGGTATTACCGCAGCACCGCGGCGATGACGGACCTGGACAATAGCACGGTGATAACGGGATCTTTTGTAAGTGCTGCCAATTCTCTGCCCTTGAAAAGACAGCTGACCACTGCTGGCCAGGACAGGCCTGGATTGTGCAGTGATCCCAACACAGCAGAGTCAAAGTCCACCAGAAGCAGCTATTTAACAGTAAGCAATGATGCAGAAAGAGATCCCAACCGGTCCAACCAGGAGAGCATGATATGAGGAGAAAACAGGGAGAAGCCTCCCTGAGAATTTTGAGTACTGTTCATGTATTTGTATAATTTATTCAGTGTTTGATGTAGGGTCTTATATTCCTTGAATACTGTGTGTCATTTGGTTTTTTTCAAACACCAAATTTGCATGTGTACAAGACTGCAGTATGTGAAAAACAAGAATTACAATAGCCACTGGTCGGAAACAGAATGTTGTATTTCCCAGAAGGGGGGAAAGGTAAACAGACTGTCTACACACAGATTGCACAACATTGAAATGATGTGAGCTTCACAGAACTACTGTGTGAAAATGAATTTTTAGATGTTGTGTAAATTGTAACTTGTGGTCATCTTGAATTAAATGTGTTTATGGGGCTTTCAGTGTCTACTGCATCCAGTACAGTGTGCTGTTCAACACGGTGCCAATTCTCAGAATGGTAGAATTACTGGAAGCCGCCTGGGGAGAGAAAGACATTGACGGACATAACTGTACCCGCAAATTGGGGTTGCACAGCAATGCCACACATTTTCTGTGCAGATATCTTATGCAAACACATTTCTCTCCCTGTACTGATGTACAGTACTAGGGTCCCTGAGGGAACTGCTGTCTATAATCAGTGATGAGTCATAGTGTCCAAATGAACAGGCTATTTCTGCCACGACTACCTGGACTGGGACAAATTTGTATGTGTGAGAGATAATGAATAACCTGCCGTTAAAATAGCCCTCAGCTGTATTACCATATGCAAAAAAGTCAGCTTTTTACCCTTGCAGAACAGAGTATAATTGAGACAAGTAGGTTCAGGTGCATTGGCATTCTTTTCCAGTCCAAGTAAGTCCTGGTAAGAAAAGCCTAAAATACTTGGAAGATGGGCGTATAGTTAAATTTTTACTGGAATTATTGATATACTAGAAGCAATACATTAAAACGTAAATAAAACATTTAATAAATATGAACCTCTTGAGCAACATTTAACAAACATGAACAAAACTTCCAAGCAAAATTTGGTTCGAATTACGTTTAAGATAGCAGCCAAGGCATTTGTGTTTCTTTCATGTTTTTCGAAAGTGGAGCATAAGATGTTATAAAGACGTAGCCGGAAAAACATAAAAATTAAATCCAGTGGCTTGTGAAACACAGCTGTAAGAAGAGTGTCAGAGCATCACCCTCCAGGCTTAGTATGGAGGATTTTCTAGGTCACATCATGCTACTGTGGCTATATGCTATAACAATGTTGAACTGAGATGAGAAATTCCAGGACTAAATCTTGTCTTTAAATTGATGCGTGCATCATCTATCATTCACTGGCTTTTCCTGCATGTGAAATAATCCCATACACCACAGAATTTCAATGAACATAAATACAATGTGGCATCAAAGTCAAGTTAATGCCCGTGATTTTCAACATGACCTCGGACAAAAAACATTTGTATTTGCAATTCCTATGTGAGCTGCCAATCATGGCTGAAAGCTGCAAGTGCCACAAAGTTGAAAACAGTCACTTCATCTTTCATTTGGCTCACAAGCAGACCTGAATTAGACAAGAAAAGCCTTGGCACAGTCACTCATGCTGTTCCTCCTGTACTCCAGCCTTTGTTGTTGATGCATTCCTTTTCACAGGGAGAAAAAAAAGTGAGATTTAAATAGATTAATTTTAATAGTGATAATTAACATTCCTTGTGAGTATTTATGTAAATAATAACCTTGGACATTTCTGGGAAAGGGAAGAAAACATCCCCACAGTGACTTCAAATAGAAACTGGGTGGTGGTGAGGAAGTCATGTTTTTTTATGCGTTATATGAAAAGAAAAAGTTGATGAAAGCAAAAAAAGCCATCAATGTCACAAGCAACTCACCAAAGAACATATATATAAAACTGAAAAGGCAGAAGACAAATTAACAACAAAGCAGGTGTTATACAACAACAAACACAACCAAACAGCAAACACTGATAAGGATTAGAGGGACAACTGCTTCATTGATTAGGCTAACTTAACAGGCCAATGCTGTATTGTTTTTGGTTTTTATTTTTTTCCCAGGACAAAATTGATTTTGACAATATCACACTCCAGGCTCTTTGAAATACAACACCTGTGCCATCAAATCTCTGAATAATGTGTGGCCTTTGGTGCCAACTTCAATAAAGCATTTTAGAAATTCAAATGAGGGGTTCCAGGCGCATATTAAAATCAATATCAGTTCTCTTCCATACAGAGACACCACAGTAATCTGACATGACTAATAACACTGGGCAGAAAGGATGTAGCACTGTGATTTAAATAGGAGACAAAAACTGTGTTTCTGTAATGTACCATTCTTCTACACAGGTGCTAAGAATACCAGAGTACACACAAATGACAGAAGGAGAGTAGCACTTTGAGCTTTATATTTTTAATGCATTCTGGCTGAAGAAATCTCATTATTGCTCTACCACCAATTTAAACTGAAACGGGGACCTACTCAAACATAATTCAACAGGCAGCCGGTGCTGATTGTAGATGAATGAGATGCTCTCTGACTGACTATGACCTTCCTTTCTCTGAGGACATTTTCATCAAATTTGCTGTTATTCTGGAAATAGTATAGATTTAGCATAAGTATGGCCATTATGTAGTGGTTGATTATGCTCCCTTGCTCCCTGGCTAAAATCAGGGTTCATGCCCTTGGCCTAATGTAAGATTTCATGACTTTCCATTAGTATTCATGACTATGATGAAGCATTTCTGTGATCTAAAAATGTAAATCCTTCCCTGTGTTTGTGTTGTTTTTCAGCTCAGAAAAATGAGCTAGCCAGGGCTGAGTCATTAATATTTAGGTTCAACAATTGCCTTCAAAACAGAAACTGAGTGATTCATTTTTACATCTTGTTACCTAAAGGGAGGATTTCTCAGCAGGGCCACAGGTTCAAATGAGGAAATTATGCTTTCGCTTCCATGTTTTAAATATTTTTTGATCCTGGCCTGGTAAACTCGTCCCAGCTGTGGAAAAACCGCAATGAATACAGAACATAGCTGATAACTGCCATCTACTGAAAGGAACATGCATGAAACAAAATCCCCCTGGGGATTATGAAAGTGTGCATGTACGTGCATATACTGTACGTGCATATACCTATGTAGGCCTATGTGTGTGTCCATATATCTAAAATATTACCTACAAACCCTAAACCACCACAAGTATCAGGATGGACACTCTAACCACAAGGCCCTTGATCTGGTAAATTTCTCAAAGACTGTCACACAATACAGTAAAAAGTTTTAATCAAAGACTCAGGCCTGATTCACTAAGTGTTTGCAGAGGTAAAGGAATACGCAAAGCTTACGCAATGAGAGATAAAGGAACTTCTGCTATTGGTGCGATGCGAGCTGTCTGCGCCAATGCTCCTCATTCATATGTAGATAGGGGTTTTACATAATATTATTGCTTAAATTATATGACTTTGGGGCTGTCATGTAAATTTGGCTTAGCAACCACCTCACAAAACATCTTGCATTATTCGTTCCTTCAGGAAAAGTAGCGCAAAATCTTTCAAAAGGTGCTTTTAATTGCACACTTGGGAACAAAGAAAATAACACGTTTACCAATAATTGTAAATAGGTGAAAAAAGTGAGACTCGTGTTTTATATAGTCAGTCAGAATCTGCTTTGTCAAAGTCCTGTCTCCCACCTTTTTTCGCCTATTTACAATTATTGTTAAACATACTACTTTCTCCTTTCCATCGGCATACGTTTCCTCTGACCGGATTTCAGTGTTACAGTTGTTCAAACTGAAAGGTTTAATAAACATAAAGAAAGCAAATCACTTAAAAACAATTCAGCACCATGACTATTTTTTTTTTTAATATATTGTCAGAATCTGCTTTGTTCGCGTCCGTTTATGTGCTACAAGTGTGATTTTAAGATTTCCAATTCCAGGTTCCTCTTTAATGTTATAAACTCTGTCATTACTCCCTCCTCAAGTGACAATATCAAGCTTCCCTCAGAATGGTGCAAGCAATTTTTGACTAATTTCGCTCAAAAAAAAAGAGACCATCAGGAGCCAGATTTCCCCCCTTGGCTGTGATCCATTAGTCTCAGCAGTATGTGTTTCCTCTCTCAGCAGCTTTGAGCCCATTTCCCTTTCCACTCTATCGGATGCCATTACTCGTATGAAATCCTCATCTTGCCCCTTGGACACTATTCCCACTGAATTTCTCAGAGGTTCTTGGTACAGTCAGCCAACACATTTTACGCCTCATAAATAGTTCACTGTCTACTGGTTCCTTTCCTCCCTTCATTAAACACACCATGATCCAGCCCCTCCTGAAGAATCCAAATCTCAATCACCTGACCTATTTCCAAAACTGCCCTTACTGCCACTACTGTCTTTCATGAATAACAAAATTTTTTAACTGACTGACTGCTCTGCCCTAATTCTGTTATACTTTAGCGCTGCTTTTAACTCTATTGATCACACCTCCTAAAAGTGCAAGCGAACTTGTTTAGTAATGCCTAGACGTCTGTCACTCCCTCTGCTCCTGCTCCCCCCTCGACCATCCACAACTGGTGCAGCCAGGCTGTTTACCAAGACTAGGACACGGGATCATTCTAGCCTCACTGCACCGGCTTCCTGTTAATTTTAGAATTGATTTTAAGATGCTACTGCTAGTATTTTCAGGGTCAGCAAGATCTAGTCCCAAGTTACATCTTGGACCTTTTGACCCCTTACCAGCCTGAACGTAGCCTAAGATACTCAATTAATTGTTTTATTTCACTCACCTAGTGTGGTTATCATTGCTCTTACTTCTTTTCTGTTTTGACTCTACTTTTTTTCTGTTATGTTCTGTTTTGGGCTTTTTTTTGGGCATTTTTTATTTTCTGCCCTGTGCTTTTGTCTGATTTTATTAGTGTTTCTACCTGGCAGTGCTGACCTAGCTTCTGTGGACGTTTGCACTGCCTGTAGTCCCATCTCTCTGCTGCATCATGTTTTTCTCTGTCTCATCTGTTTTCTTATCTCATTGTTATTACCTCCGCCAACGCAGTTGGATGGGGGTTATGTTTTCGCCCTGTTTGTCTGTCTGTCTGTTAGCAGGATAACTCCAAAAGTTATGAACAGATTTGCATGAAACTTTGTGGAAAGTTTGGTCATGGGGCAAGGAAGAACTGATACATTTTTCACACCAACTGGCAAAAGGGGGGCATGGCAGTGGGCGTGGCTTCTCATAAAAAGAGATATCACTTCCGAATGGATTCATGTAGTGTCATCAAACTTTGTGGCCTATCAGCAGACAGAAGAAGAGGCAAACCCTCCGTTATTGGCCCAATCAAACAACATGAGGGCACTGGAGAGCTCATTTCCAGTTTAGACATAAAAGCCAATTTCTCCAAAACTTTGTCCAGTGGTAGAAAGGCAGCACTAACAAACTGAACAGATATCATGCTGATTGGCTATGTGGTGTTGCAATAATTGGCTAAAATGCTTAAAAGTGGCAAGAATTTGAACAGGTATAGCTCATGTCCATATTTCCAAACCGCTATATAATTTGTTTGTCATTCTAGCTTTTATCCTGTCCAGCTCCAAAAATGTAATCCACTTTTCTACCTCTGTGCAAAAAGTTTTCATTAGTTGTAGTTATTCAGGAACTGTTCCGGCCGGCTGCAGCACTGCTGTCTCTGTCGCCTTGGTCAGACTGTCACCACATGCTCCTGTAGCTGCTTCCACGTCTGAGTCAGAGCTTTGTTCCTTTCATCCACAGACAGCACTCTTCACATAACAAAAATAAAGAGATGAGAGCACTTTCATATTGAAATACACAATACACAATATGTTTGTGGTTTATCCATTTGACATGGCAGCCATCGATGTAAACAGAACAATCATCTGACTCATCGGCAGTGTAGATATTTATCAAAAATAATTGCACATGATATATTCAAACGAGAGGTAGGGCACAATGACGCTGAGAATGCAAACCTTTGCTGGAGGTAGAGATTGCAAGCTTCCTCCAGAGCGACAAAGCTCATCCCTGTTTGTTGTGTTGGAGAGTCTGGAAGTGCAACAATGTACGGCTCAATGATGGCAGCCTCTCTAAAACGGAGGATGAACAGCTGACTCTGGCAGTCTCCTGTTAAAGAATCACTGTGGCTGGGGTTCTGGTCACCTGGGTGAGACATTTATTTGTTCACTTTCATGTACCCTTGACTTATTTTGCTTTTCTGATACATGTTCATGTTGATAAAACGATTAATGTCTGACTATTCCAGATGCTCAGTGATTCACCCATCAACACTTTTCTCAAACTAGCTGATAAAATTTTGGTTTGAGCAAAAACAAATTCTGTCTGTGTATTTATCAGGATGCGTATTTACCCTCTCTATTTGTGGGTATGAGGCATGAATACCCTGCTGTGGATTTACCTCGTATGAACAAAGTTTGCTGTTTGATGTCCAGAGCATAAACAGGATCCCAGGGAGTTGCAAGCAGACGAGTGGTGGGAGGAATCAAATAGCACACTGTGGTTTTGTGGATGACATCTTGGAGGAACATTTTCCCATTTTTTTGCGCCACAAGAGACTGATCAACCGATGAGAAAAATGAGACAGCAGGACCCAAACAGTGAAATTATGTTTTGTACAATGCTGTAACTGCATGATGGCATTTTGTCTCCACATCATTTTAAACCTCTTATCAGCAGTGAGTGACTGATGAAAACATGAAACAGTATAAATAGGCAAGGATATAGATTTGCAAATGACCAAAGAAAAGGGTGATAGTTAATATAGAGAGGCAACAACATCGATTTGTCCTACCAAGCCCTGCAGGAACGGCACTGGTGCAATGACAGTCGGGAGACCCCCAGAGTCTTTAGGCCTAAATGGTTACAGAAAACATAATGCGTGAATCTATGTGTAGGATAAAATACAGGATTTTCTTATTAATATATCACTGTGAAAGCAGTTATAAACAGCTACATTAATATGCGTTGAACTTTTATTTGGTTCAATTTGGGAGTTCTAATTGGCTCGATTCCCCATGAAATTCCCCTCTGGAAGACAGCAAACTGGTAAGTTGTGAATTAAAATCAGAGGGGAGGAGAAATAATTGAAATGATAATATGGCTCACTGGGGTTATAGAATGTGGCACAAATTATCATTATTAAATTTCATTTGACGGACAAATTTAGATTGCATTCATAAAATAAGTCAATATCCAAATAGGCTATCATGTAAAACTCAGGAAACCTTTCAGTGAGCTGCGTGGCGCAGGAGTCTGCTCCTCGTCCCGTGGTGAGTACATGGGTTGCTCCACTCTTACAGACCACCAGAAGATGGACTTTGGCCGGGGTAAGAGCCTGGGAGAGCAGGGACTCCTCAGCAGACACAGGTCTGTAATCCAGAAACAGCATCCTGGTGAAAGCACTGTCTGCTGCTGACACCAAGACGACAGACAGTGGAAGCCCTGAAGGAGAAAGGAAGAACAACACACAGAGTGAAGCAAACAGCCCAGAAACGTGTTCATGTCACAAACCTTTAACAAGTGAAAATGGCTGTTATATTTCTGGTATAGCTTCTCAGTCACAACTTGAAAAAACCCCCCAAAAACACGTATCTGTGTGACTAGCCTCATTATCGCTAATCAGTCGAGTTTCTCTCAGGGGGGCCCTAAAAATATCTCACAGCTAATTGAAACAACAGCTTGACATAATTCAGTGAGCCGTGCTTTGATGTGTCTGCATGTGTGTGTGTGTGTGTGTGGTATTTAACCACATAATCAGAAATGCAGACACAGCACTGTATGTTCCTATAAAGATATTGAAGTAACTGGCTTGCAAGATGACTGTCTCTGTATTGTTTGTCCAGGTTGCTGGAGAGAGAGGTAAATAAATAGAGGTGAGAAAAGATTAGGGATGAATAATGAAAACCAATTCCAACTCTGCATCACTAAGAAAATAGTTGAATTGTAACTGATGCCATCTTGTTAGATACAGGTGTGAATAAATGAGCTATTAAATGCTGTTTCTCCTCTTATGCAGTCATTTCAAGTCAATTTTGAGGAGACAATTTGATGTTGAATGTCATTATTTAACATCATCCATCCTGAGCTTGTGCCTGTGCATTGATTCATGGAGCAACACAGACTCAGCAGGTTCCTCAGTACCTGGTCAGTGGGTATGCAGTCATTTCCTGCATTGTCTTGCCTTTTGTATAACAACAATAGAACCCACTGTACTACTACCATGTTAATTATTTTAGTTTTTATATTTTGTTGCAACAGTCTGTGCTATTGCAGGCTGACTAAAATAGACATAGACCTATATTATATATATATATATATATATATATATATATATATATACACACACACACACACACACACATATATATATATATATATATATATATATATATATATACATATACATATATATATATATACATATATATATATATATATAATAATATTTTTCAAGTGTCTAGAGAACATTGCTGCTCAGTGTGACTTAGCCTACAGCCTATTAATTAAAAAGATGCTGTAGGATATAGCTCAAACGATGTAAATTTAGCTATAAATGCTTTTTCATTATTTACACTATGTGTCAAATCAGATTGGCAATGTTTATTTTACTTTCCACAAGTGAAACTATCATGAGCTGCAAATTGGACTCAAGAGAAGGACAAACAGGTTTGCACAGGTGCTGCATGCACTTCGAAATACTATATTTTCTAATGAAAAAATATATTGTCAAAATTACATGTTTAGATTGCTTCTCTCAAAAGAAATTATCTTTGAGATTGATGCCTCATTTTGCTGCCATCTCAAATTGTCATTTCCAACTGCATTTTTATAGTCTCAATTAGACCTAGTAATTGACATGATGTACAGGTTTACAGCAGCTATATTCACTTTACAGCAGTGGAGCGTGACAGGAAAGACGGAAGAGACAACAAGGATGACATACAACAAAGGTCATGACCTGGATTCAAACCAAAATTTTGCAAGTACATGGTATGTGTTGAGCCAACCGGACACCCTCTTATCATTAATTTCTAATCCCAAATCCCCCAAAACTTGATCTAAAGCCCTATTGGTGTGCCTGCATGAATAAGATCACTAACAATGTGATGATTACGTTTCAGTCAAACTACAGGGCAGGATACTGGCAAAAATAAATCAGATGTTTTGATCTTTCTGTTCTGATCATGTGGATACTCTGATATACTTTGCTGATCATGTGGATACTTTGCTATACTAAACTATACTAAACTATTTACACAGCACTGTCAACAAATTAAACATATTGATATTACTCAAATGAAAGTTAAATGTACCCTAATGTACCCTGTTAAAGAAAACTGAAATTGGGACCAGAGTTGATAAAATGTTAGCAATGTCTAGCCACAACATTAGCTCACCTAATTGCCTGTCCCAGACAGTCACTACGGCAGCATCAAGGCCCAGAGCGATGTAACGGGTGCAACTACTAACAGCGGAGCAAAGGATTTCATGTGCATTTGGCCACAACACATCCGGCACAGGCTCTACATCTGAATCAGAAAGAGAAGAACACAAGGGTCAAACACCTGTTGAAGATTTAGGCTTGCTGCCCCCTTAATATGAAAAGAGAAAGTACACACAAGCCTTTAATAACAGGCTGCTGATAAAACTGCATGCCAGACGGCTAATTTTATAGATCTGTTTGTGAGCATCCAGCAGAATAATCCCTGAGCAAATAAATATCCTACCTGGTTTATCCTTAGGTGCTCTGCACAGCAAATACTGAAGAAGATTATGGCTGTCGCTCCACCACACACAGACAGCAACAGGCAAACCTGCTGAGAAAAGGTTGGAGATTAAAGATGACATTAAGAGGAGCATGGCCACTCACTACAGATTAACAAATGCCTTTAAAAGGATTGAATGAATGTGAGGGACATAAACCAGTGGAATTAATTAGCAGGGCTATAGCCTAGTGCTTGTCAATCTGCTATACACCCCATGTTATTAACTAACATCTATAACACTGGGAAATGCTGAAACTTTTACCTCTGCCAGTGGAGTTGGACGGTGGTTATGTTTATCTGTTTGTTTGTCTATTAGAAGGATATCTCCAGAGGTTATGAAGGGATTTGCATGAAACTTTGTGGAACGTTTGGTCACGGGGCAAGGAAGAACTGATCAACTTGTCATACCAACTGGCCAAAGGGGGGCGTGGCGGTGGTCGTGGCTTCTCACAAAACGGCATGTAACTTTCCGAACAGATTTACGTAACACCATCAAACTTTGTGGCCTATCAGCAGACAGAGGAAGAGGCAAACCCTCCACTATTGGCCCAATCAAACAACATGAGGGCACTGGAGAGCTCATTTCCAGTTTAGACACAATCGTCCTGCAAATTTTTTCAAAACTTGTTCCAGTGGTACAGGGGCAGCCCTAATGGCCACTGAACAGATATAATGCTGATTGGCCATGTGGTGTTCTGATAATCGGCTAAAATGCTTAAAAGTTGCTAGAATTTGAACAGGCACATGTCCCATTTCAGGTTGGTAGTGGGGCATGGAAGAAATATTTTTTTTGCTGAAAATCTCTATGGGGATGAATAAAGTATCACATTAACATTAAACTGGAACCAATACAAATTCAATTATTTTAGGCAGGAGGGAAATTATTCTACACAAAGCCAAGTCCACCTATTCAACATTCAAACTTCAAACACTGGAAAATCCCATCACCACCACCACCAACCCTCTATTACAAACCTGGCTGGGACTTTGCTTCGCTAAGGCCAGGAGACAAACCACATGGCAGAAGAAAGTGCTTGGTGCAGTGTCTGAAAAAGATAAGAGTCCAAGTGGCTCAGTGGGACTCAGACAGGGTGCAACATCCTGCAGACTCAAGTATGACTAAGAACCTAAAATTGAAAAGTGCTAAGGGGGCTGAACACTCACAGAGGGCTTTCCTTAACTCCATGAGCTGCAGCCAATGTTATAAAGCAAAGTAGATCTATGACAATGAATACAAACAAATGTCTTTTTACTATTAATATAATTTTAGTTCTCGTAGCCCAATATGTTGTCCACTCTGATTTCATTCCAATTGCCAATCCTCATCTCAGTTGCATTAAAATGCTAAAATGCTGCCTGTGTATCATCATTTCCTGGGTCTCCACGCTTGATGTGTGCAGCAATACTGCAATAACACCATTGGGTGCATTTTATAAACTGAAAATAAAAATGCATTAAATGTACAGCAAACTACGCTATCAGTGGTAGCAGCTGATGTTAATTGCTGATGGTATCTGATATTAAATGCTGATGGTATCTGTGAAACCTTTATTGTACCTTGGGCTTTCATCCGTTTCTTTTGCTTCATCCGTGTCTGTACTAATGTACTTCCTGTATGTGGACCTAAACACAGCCTCCTGTTCCTCCCATTGTCGACTGCTGATCGTGTGGTTCTGCCCAGACCCAAACACAATGCCACAGTCTGTCCTCTGCAAGACTTCAAGTGGACTTTTCAGTGTTGTCCCTGGAAAACAACAGATAAATGCTGGGATATTGACTGTGCTGCACTCTCAACAGGAATGCATGTGCATCTATTGCCAACAGTGAAATTCCATTAAATGAAAATTGATCTCTTTCAGAACAGAGAGAGGGGAGAGGCGACACTTGATCTCCAGTCTTTAAAACAAGAGATAAGTGATGGCCTACAGAGACACGCTAATGCATGCACATGCACACATGCCCACATTCACACCATCACTCCCAGTTACATACAAAAACACACATGTTGGATTTGTGTTCTGTTCAATTACACTATTCTTCTTGTTATTAATACATTTGTTGCTCTCTATAAAATTCTACCTGCTAGACTTTTGGGGGGCTTGATTTTCATCAGCACTGCAGCTGGAGACCATTTCACATCTACAACTCCAGATGGGTTCTGCGCCTGAGGAAAAAAGAAACACTATTAATTCTCAATTCCAATTGTCCAAAAAACACATTTTCCTCAAATTCAATAACTTTGCCTTCTGGCAGCAGTTTATAATAAATATACTGAATGCATTCAATTAACTAATAACTTCCATAGAAAGTGTGCAGCTAAATAAGTTATGATTCAAATGGTTTGTTGATGCTCCCAAATGTAATTGTTAATGAGCTAACGTGTGAAGAGCAATCAAATGCAGCACTGAATACACAATAACATTTAAGCCAACTGGCCGATTAAATTACGATACCTGTTTTTGTGATGGTGCCAACTCTAAATCTTTCAGCCATGCTTCTAAGGGGAAGCGATACACTTCGAGCCAAAGAGCACCATTGCCTGATAGCAGATGTGAAAATCCGTAGTAGTGTTATTCAGTAGTGTTGAATGAAAAGCCTTGAATTAAAATCAAGAACTCAAGAGAAAGAAAAGACCTTACAGCTGATTGACGCAGCTCCATAATCTCCCCCTTTAGATAGTTCAAATGTCAAGCAAATGCTCCTTTGGTTGATATCTTCCTGATGATATTGAAAGGATTTTTTGTCAGCACTTTTTTTTATTTTTTCAATTGCATGAATGCAAAAATGACAAGCAAAAAAGTGCATGTGATATTTTGCGAACCGATGAGAAAAACTGGAGACATTCATCACAGCTGGAGTTTTCCTCAACATTCTGAGCATCTACATATGTCAACGTCACTTGAAAAGTAATTTGTTCATTTGCTCTGTTACCTCTGCCTTTCACAAACAAAAACATTTCACAGTTGCCAAAATATACCGCCAGACATGTCTTAAGTGATGGCTGGTGTCTCCAAAATGTTTTTAGAAACATGCAGGTGACACATTTGACTTTTGTTCTGGATCCAAACTCTCAACTCACCTACCCAACCCTGTGGCAATGAAGACTCTCAAAAAAGCACATAGCAATGGGGAAGAAATCCAACATGGATGGTGCAGCCATGCTGAGTAACAATACGCACCGTGTCATTAATAACTTTGAGGAGGTGAATGCTTTCGGTGTGATATGCAAAGACTCTGGCAACACCTGCAGTGGTAGACAATGGAAGCTGGTTTTAGTGATGACAAATCAACATTTGTTCCTTCACTCTGGGGATTCAGTGTCCTGCTGACACCTCTTACAGTAATTTTGCCCTTTCTTTCCTTTAATTTACAGCTGACATTGTCTCCAATCAATAGAGCATATTTCATGTCTCCAGGACCACAGTACAATTGATTAGGCTAACCTGTAAAATGTGAGGAAAATATGGATGACCAATTGGAAAAAACAACCTGTATTGCTCTATTTCTGAAAAGTTGACTTTTTGGAGGTACACGTTTTATGTAGGAGAGTGATGATTACACAGCCCAGCATGAAACGCATAATAGCCGGTGAGAATCCGACTACTACCCACCCATGTCATCAACGGTGCCGAGCAGATAGCCCCTCTCACCCATACAGGTCATGTGAATAGATGTGATTTCCAGCCTGTCCTGCAGCCAGGCGGAGACACAGATGAGAGAGGACGCGCAGCTCACTGACAGGCCCTGGGAGTGACCCATGCTGATGTATCTGCCGTCCTCCGAACACGCCAGGCAGTTGGTGCTCTCTGGAAGCTAAGGCACAAATGACAACAGCGAAAAAAAGGTTTGACACCAGCTTTCCTTTGGCACTCACAGAGCCTATTTCTTTTTGTTAGTGGGATAAAAAACAAAATCAGGATGATTTTTGCAATTAAATTAGGTTGCCGCTATTTAAAAACTTTTTAAATCATGCATAGGGCTACATTTGATGTTTTAAGAGTTTGGAATTACATGGCTCTATCTGACTTTTTATCAAAATTGAGTTATCCACATATTCATGATCTTTGAGTGTTATATATATTCAAAAAACATATAAAGTACATAATAGTTTTGCCAGATGGTATGTCAAACCTTGACGCCAACATCTCAGACTTGCACTCCATTCAGACAGAACCTTATAATTCCAAGCTCACAATTTGTACCTGTGCAGCTCCACACAGCTCCAAAGTAGGGGTTTTCTTTTTGGATTCCTCTGCTACCCTAGCGCTTTCTCTTTTTGAGATGGTGTCCCAGGCCATATCAAGCAGCCTGTCCAGGACCTTATCAATCATGCGGAATGGCTGAGGCAGCTGATCCCTGAGGAGTTCAGGATCCGTCAGAAAACTCTCATCGTCCTCACTCCACTGATGATTTGAGGCCTCAGGAATGTCCATAGGATTTTTTCTGGTATATCCTATGGGAAAAATGATTGTTGATACCAGGTTGTTTGAATTCTGATGCAACATTACAACAGCCAGGCAAGAGAAGACGTTTGCAGTCTTCACAGACAGTTGAACTCGGTGGATTGTCTTGTTGCTGGCCAAGCGTGCTTACTAGGTGATGAGGTTTGGGTGGGAGGCAATACAGTGGGCAGACATTCCTCTTTTCTTCATTTGATTGCTGTTTTGGTGGATTTTGGATGTTCATAAAACCTTTGAAATTGTCCTTAAGGATGGGAGACCACACACTAACTATCTGCATCTACACATGCAATATTCTGTTTGGTTGGCGTTGTAAATTTGCTGTCCAGTAGTCAAAGGACTTATTCACTTCAGGATACAATGTAATAGAGTCTATAACATTGTATCCTGAAGTGAATAAGTCTATTAAATAGACTATGCCACAAACTGAATCTTCCACGTGATTGTTTACTGCTTACAGGAATTCAGTAATTTGTAACTGAGTTCATTTTGAAAGTAACCTTCCCAACCCTGCTATGTAAGAGTTGAGATTATTACATTCATCACTGATACTGTTCAAGCCTAAGGGTCACAGCTAAACTTTAAAATATCATGCAGTTATGATAGGCAAAAAATATAGCACAGAAAATCATACCTTCATACCGTAGGTGATAAAAAAAACCCCAAACATATAAGAAAAGTACGATACAGTGTGGAGTACTATAGACACACTATCAGCATATAACGTTGCATGAAGCTTATGAAGATTTTTCGTTAGGATGGAGGGGAAGCATACAGCTGCAGTCTCTAAATTGTTACACTAGAGCAAATTCAGTAGAAAGTTAAGTTAGCTAACGCTAACTGTTCCTCTACGTTGATCGCCAGCTGAACTCAGTACAAAAGACAAAGCTAACAAGCTAGCATTTAAAGTTAGCAACACGGCACAGGTGAGTATGCAGGAGGAGGCACGGAAAAGTGAACTTAGTGAACTTTGTTTCGCTGACTTTTAGTTAACAATGACAAATTCGTCGAGAAGTTGTAAGTAGGTTAATACAACCATTGGCTGACGACCTTACCTTAACCCTGCTAAAATTTTGGCCAGACAGCCGATGTGTAGTGTTGTTTCTGTGAGTTCAGCGGTGATGGGTCGTCATGACAACAGCGCCCGCGCCCCTCCCTTCCCGCCCGCTTCACTACAACTGCAGTGACCTAAGTGCACCTCTTGGTAAACTCGGGATACAAGGTTCAAATTGTGCAACAGGTTCTGCTAACCCTCTCTGTTGTCACGTTTTTATAAAGATGCATATTTCATTGTATCAAATTTATATTACAGTTGTATTATTAAAATAGAAAAGTCAATTTCCTACAGAAAATGTGTGCTTGCTCCAGCTTGGCAGGTTAAGATGAGTCATTTGCCAGTTAATCTTTTGAAAGTGTTCGCAATTCGACCACCAGGTGTCACCATTCACCCTCCGTCATTAATTTCTACAGGGGGGAAAAAAAATAATAGGCACCAAGAAAATACTACATCAACACATCTCCTGAAGTAGTACCTTAACATTTTAAAGTTGGAACCATGGGATGGAACAGAGCCTCTAACTTAAAGTATTTGGAAACTCAATTCTTGAGTGAGTTGCATAAATTCCTATTTGACAATCCTTGTTCAGTTTTACTTACCAATTTTTAGCTAAATAGTATAGATACATTATTTGTGCGTTGTCCCTCTTCTTTACATTCTACATTGCTATCCAAGTGCAAGCCAAACCCTTTATCTACTGTTATTGTTGTATATTGCATGTATATGTATACATATATTTACTTATGACAAGTTTGAGTAATTTGTCTGGCTACATAGGATCAACTGACATCAGGCCACAACTATGTATGCAACTAAATATGCACATATATTTAATAACTGAAGGCATTTTCTGCATACTTATCTTTTGATCTGAAACATAAATTTAAGTTTACAGCAAAAAGATCTAGTCACACTCCGCTGTCCCAATACTTTTGTAATTGGCTGCACACAGCTTAAAAAAAGTTGTGATTAAATAAAACATGGATCATTCATCATCTATGCTGATTACCAGCAACAAAGAGAACCACAGAATGAGATTTACTGCATTAAACAATGAAAACTAAAGACCAAAATCACTTTGAGGTTTTTATTCTTTTGACTTTGAATAGGACAAGAGAAAGTATACATTTGTAAAATGCAATTCATAAACAATGCAATTTAATGCATATTCTCCTCTCACACCAACTGTGAATGAAATGGAGCTTAGGTTTCCCTTCAGCAGGTATATGGTACAGACAAACACCTACTGTGCAGTGCAGTACACACCGGTGAGCTTCTAAATGCTCTGCACTCATACAAAAAAAACCTTATGAGCCAGTTGTTATTAACATGTGATTTAAAGACTTTCACAGACAGTGATTCTTTCATCATACTTCACAATCCACAGTTAATTATGGTCTTCAATCGACCACTGTGGCACTTGACTATAATAAACACTATCGCACCTTTTCCCTCCAGAGTCCATCTCATAATTATTATCCCCCACTGGAAAGTGATTGAGTCTTCTCATTTTAAAACCATAGCTTCTTTGAGCACAACAGACCAGAAACCACTGAAGACAGTCTTTCAATCAAATTGCTCCATGCCCTCAGAGGCGAGTCATTTCGTAACGGGAGGGAAGTCAATAAGAATACCATCAGAGGTAAAAACCACAGCGGAATTCCAATCGGCTGACCATTTGCCTCATCTTGGCCTAGAAATGGTATTGTGATAAATGATTCAAAAAACAAAAAAACAAAAAACAATCAAGTACCAGAAGGATTATAAACACAACTGATAATAAGCCATGTCATTACAGCCAATCTTTATCAATCTCTGCACTGAAAAACTATAATTTGAAGGAAATAGTTTTGATCACGAAACTCAAGAATATTTCCTCCAGAGAGTAATATTTAAATACACGCGAGAAAGCCAATGTTAAGAGAGGCATTCACTCTTGAACAGTGACATGGCTAAGACAGTTTTCAACAGCTAACAGTAATGTAAGGCAGATAACAGATGTGTGTGGATAATGACACCTTCATGATATTGGCAGTTTGTTTGAAAATTGAGTCCTATAAAAGTGTAAGTCTTAAGGCTTCTACGTCATCGACTGCGTGTGAACATTCAGTACAAAATCTGCAACCACAATGAACAATTACAATCTGGATGGAAATTTCACTAGCCTGCTGGCCCATTGTTTTCAGTGTGGGTTTTAGTGCAAAATTGCGAGAAATTGAATGGGCGCCAATGATTGACTATGAAAATGGAAGGCTACAAAACCCTCCAGGCTAGTGCTTAAAATTCCCAAGTACCACAACTGGTTATGATGTTACGGCATACCGGCAAATCTACATTTCTCACCCATATGGCTCCATATTTCCCTGAAGACCAACTGTCTAAGTGTTGGGTAAAGTGGCCACTAAGCTCCCCATCTGAGGCCTTTTTTTTTTTTTTTTTGCCATTTCAACAATAACGGTAAGAAGACTTTAGCGCTCAAGGGCATCTTCCTCCCCGTGACGCTCCATGACAATTCATGACCGAATCAATTCAGACAGAGACAAAATATACAATATATTATGTAAGGTGAGCCTTTCATCTATTCACAAGCTCTCCCACCTTGCTCTTGTAGCTGCTTGCATACAAACACTTTGATCCAACATGACATGACGCTTCAGGCTGAGGAGAGCAGAATAACACATCAAAAACACAGGGCAGAAGAAGGCGGCTTAAAATAAATACATCAGTAGTTCAAAGCATAAAGAGAGTGAGAAAGAAAGACACTTATGTTCATTGTTTGGAAATACTTAAAACTAGACGTGGTGCTGATGTGGTGCTGATTAACAATGTCAATAACTGTTGTGGGGAGGCAAAATTTAAATGTCTTTCTCCACCAAATTTGTGCGTCAGTGATCAAGGCAACTGCCCGTTTGGTCCCTTAACTGCTATTCAAAAGTAAGGGGAGTGGTTAATAAATACTTTCTATTTCTGTGATAAACTTAAGCGCAAGAGTCCCTCCACCTAACCATGAATACACACATTCTTCAACACATTGTAGCATTTCTATGTGCACCGCAGCTCGTACATATTCATCCAGTTCAATATTATCCAATGCACTGCTCACTGGATTCAGCTGCTTTCAAACGGTCCGTTACCGTTACAAGAACGCAAATTTAGTGTACAATATATTAAGACCACATGCTCTACCCATGAAATACACTGACTAGGTGAAAGCTTTGGCCCCTTACTGGTTGCTACTTTTAATCACGAAGAGGAGATGTAGATGTAGGGCAGGAGACAGATTAAAGAAGCAATAAAACAACTGAGATACAGGATCTGCAAAAAGGCAGTAATTCAATGTTAGGCTTGTGGTCCTAGTATTTTGTACACTCTTTGTATGCTGCATATCGGCTGAGTCTGAATTAATCTTTAACTGGAAAACTTGCCTTAAGCAGTGTTCCAGTTAACGAAGATGTATGCCACATGTGTCCATAACAGGGTGAATAAGTTAAAGTCATATTTGCTACCTTTTACATACTTCCAAGGACATGGCCGACACTGACATTGGTTTTAACAGGGCGACAGGACAAAAACCACGACAAATGAGATTGTTTTGTCACGGTATTACGATTTGCACACAAATCCTTTCTGAGATGACTTTGAATGTAAAATCTCAGAAGCGCCGAGACAATTTTCTTCCCTCACTTGGACTTTTCATGTCAATATGACAGCAGTGATCACTTTGAAACAAACAGACTTACAAAAACCACAAGGAAGTCTGCTGCTGTCTTTTAACCATCAGCGGTCACAGCGGCAGCCTGTGTCGAACCGTTGCAGTCTCATCCCAAAGCTCTGATCGGGCTCTAAAGTGAAAACGCTTCTTTTTTTCAAACCTATGTTCTTTATACAAATCAGGGCCTCCCATCTCAAAACATCAGTGGTCAACACATAAGAACCAATGCTATGAAGAGGCCTGAGTGACATCGTAGTCTGCGATGAGCTGTTTTATGTGGGACAGTTTCTCATGGAGATATTCACAGCGCTTCTTCTCTTCCCGGTAGCCTGGGAACTTCTGCAGAGACAGGAGAAAGCATTAGAATCACAGCTTTTCACACTTGTTTTCCCCTGGGGGACCAATTTTTTAAAAGACTCTTATTGTCAGCACATGATTTGTGTGCACTAAGCAAAGTAAGGCGTAATAGCGGATGACGTGTGAAATATTTAAATGGATGATGCAGAGACTAAGAACCACATGAAGCAAAGTGCAAGAAGGTCCATTCAAATCTAATCAAATTGAACATACACCTTGAAGGGTTTCATCCTCCTTCTACTCTGGCCAACTGCCAAAAACATTAACAATAAGGAGTGTTCATTCATATTTCCTTGTACTGAAAGTTACTTGAGCTTAGTTCACTGCTGACTTTAAAGGAGATAATACCTTTGTAACTTTCTGCTGTTTAGCAACAGGTGCCCATATGCTGCTTCAGCAAGGATAATGTTTTATGCATTTCCAACACCATACGGAATAAACACTGCACCTATAAACGTATAATTGCTTTGCCAGCTCTATCCGGTTGTAACCAGTTGATGCCAGAGTGAGAGGATCATAATTTTGTGGTTACCTTGTAACAACAGGACAGGACATGCTAGTTTTCAAACTAGTGCTTTCATGAGCCTTGATCACTAACTCTAACCACTAACCATTTTGAGCATCTTGAAAGACCATTTAGTCATGGCATTGATATGCTAGCATAGGGATGTGGATGTGATGGAATATTGGCAACACATTGATTTAGAAAGGTGATCAAACAGCTGCGTCTGTATTCTGCAAGGACATTGTTTTTTGTGTTTTTGCCACCATTATTAAAAAAAACATGACAGTGCAATTTGAACAGGTTTTGTTCCTTAGGATTTGTTCTCATTCTGCTCTACAAATTCTAAATTTCCTTTCTTGGATTTCTTTGCATATCATGTAGATGTACAAGATGGAGTGAGGTAGATTGCAGCACAGATTAGCATACAGAGCTACATTTCTTCAAGGAGTTTGAGGCACGATGCAGTAAAAGGCAAAATAACTTGAGCCATTTAAATGACAGCAAATGTGCTATGGCTTACCTTTCTATACTTCTTGTACTTCTCCAGTATTTGGTCTTCCATTATCTAAAATGGTACAAAACACAGTTCATTAAACAGGAAATATTCAGGTAACTTCAGGTAACAAAAAACAAATCCCACCACAAATCAGCACTGTGAGCCTAGACAATAGCAGTGTGTGTGCATGCTTGCATTTAATATGCGCATCTATATTGTTTAAAGCCCGGTGGCTTTACAGATTCACCTGAACATAAATAAATCATTCAGATGTATGAGCGCACGTGTGTACCTTGTACTCTTGTGTGCCAGGGGACAGGCTCTTGATCTTGGATCCCAGCTGAACAAACATGTGAGTGATGGTGGCGATCCTGGAGTGGAGGTCTTTGTACTCGTCATACTCTGCACAGAAGTCGTCCTGATACCTCTGACGCTGCTCCACACTAGTTATGGTGCTGTATGTACTAAACAGAGAGACATGGACAAACTCCTATTTATACAGATAGCCATGACGCACTTGTGACGTTATGTTGAATAACATCACAGGAAGAATCAGTCTTAGCCTATCATATTGATCAATTGGGACCAATTATTGTATAATGTGGAATAACATCGACACCTAAATCCTTCTTCCTCCATTATTTTTGTCCTGCTAAAAGTGATCAGGATAATTGTTCTAGTCTGTAATTATATCTTTTTTGATTTTTTTTTAAGCTGAACTATCTCAAAGAGACTAGTTCTATTAGTCTGTTTTATTTCCATTTTGTGTTGTACCTTTTTTTTCACACAAGGTGGCAACAAAGTGCCATACTGTTTTTATGTTACAGTGGTACCACTTGATAAATCTCCCTTCATGCATTAGCACCACAGACAATTCTTGAATTTTCCAGTAGGACCAAAGTATACTGTATAATAAAAATAAAACAAAACAAAACAAAACAACAAAACCTCTAATGTCTCTCTACTAACTAGTCAAGAGACCATTTGTTTTTGACCATTCAGCAGAAAAGAGCAAATTGATCTGATTTTTCCAAATAATTACTGTTGGGGATGGAGCAGAAGTAGTAGTAGTATGCAGCAGTAGCTCAGCAAGCATGCTCATCTAAGCCTGCTGTTTGCCATCAACACATTCAACAGCCAACATATTCTAAATGTGTTAAAAGACAATTGTGGCAGTGACAGCATGTGGGACAACCAAAACAAAATCATCATAAATCATCTGTTTACACTCACAGCACGTAATCCGGCTTTTCCTCGGAGGCCACAGCATTTGTGATGTCAGGATCTGAAAAATGCACCGAGACAAGGCAAACGACATTAGCCCGAGCCAACTCAATACAGCCATCCCAATGACACTTTGTCATTGCCTAAATGCTTAGCGGTGTGTTTTTGTTTTGCTTCAGGTCAGTGTGTGAGTGTGTCTGCCCGCCCGCCCGCCCGCTTGCCTCTGTGCAGACGAGCTAAGAGCCCGCGGGTATCAGGAGACAGCTCGGCTTAGAGACCTAATGCACTGCTCGAGCTGTTATTGAGTCAATCAGCCACATAACACACTGAGGACTCAGGAGAATGGGCTTAAGGGAGCAAACACAGACGGGCTTATGAGATAATACTATATAAGTGCACCAATGGCCAGTCAAACAAACACTCGCTCAAGAGAGAGACCACACACACAGAATTACCACTGGTCATCTGCTCGAAGCCTGTGTGGTAACGTGTTATTTTGTAGCCCTGTGTGCATGAGACTCACTCAGGGAACAAGTCGGTTCACAGCCAGATGATAACAAAGGGTGTTTTTTAGGGGTATGCCAACTGCCATATGATACAATATAATATTCACACGAAAACAGTCCCAGTCTGGAAGCAATAAAGTGATATCTCCGATCTGCTACCAAGACTCACATGGGAGTCAACGTAATGCACAAAAGGAGGAAAGAATCTAGCTTTAAACAGGAAATGTGAACATGGTGCAAATTTCTAAACACTTACCCCTCAATACTACATCACTGTGTTGGTATTAGCCTGTGAGCAAACATGAAAAATGGAGGCAAATCTGTGATCAAAAGGAAAAGGTTATGTAAAGAGGCCCTTACTGTCAAGTTTGTCAGGGTTCTGCTTGAGATCAGGACTGGTCTCCAACCATTCACTGCTCTGGTTGTCTTTTAACCGCTCCCTCTCCTTGTCCTTGTGCTTTTTAGATTTCTTCTTTCTGTGCTGGCTGTTGGCGAGTTGCTGGTGTGTGCAGTTAGAGTCAGCCTGCGGCAGCTGGTGGCTGCTCCCTTTGGGTGCTGGCTTCCCGGTCTCCGACACAGGTGTGTCAGAGGAGCTGGACAGTTTGTGCATAGGTGGGAAGCCATTTTGGCCCCCGGGGAAGCCATTTTGGTTCCCAACATGGTTACTTGTCCTTTGAAACTCTGTTTTTGTGTGGAAACTGGGGTTGAGGGTGGGAGGTGCATTGTCTCGTCCTCCTTTATTGTTTAAGAGTCCGTTTACAGGTGGCTGCTGTTGCAGCCTCTGGTCTGCCAGTCTTTGTCTCTTAACTGCTAGGCTTTCCAGTGGGTCCAAAGGCACTGGGCGTTTCTGGGAGAGAGAAAATGAAAAAAAAAAAAAAGGAGAACAACCTTTATCTCTCAAATTATACATTAATGTTTCCATACAATACCTAAGCACAGCTTGCAAAAATAGCTTGTCATTCTGATGCTGATGTTAAGTTAAACATAACATACAAGATACTATCCCAAAACAATCAAGTTCATACATAGTAGTCACTTTCACAGATATTCAGAAAAACAAGGTGGATTTACCACTGCAGGATTTTTCCCTGTGCTGTGATGCAGTGTCGAATCCTCTGAAGTTTTCTGTACAGATTGGTTTGCTTGGAGATTCCTTGATTGGCTGGTGTTGTGCAGCTGCAACTTCCTGTAAAACAGGAGGGAAGGACATGGCAATTGGGAGACCAGACAAATAGATATTTCATATGTGCCATTTCAAAACATTACACTGTACTTGGTGTCACTGCAAAGGTATGGGGCTTTACAGGTGAACGAGTAAAAGTAAGCATGCAAATGCTATACAGCTACGGTGTGTAGCAGGTACATGCAGGCTCTGTTTGGTGGTGTTGAGTAGCATCTGTAGAGAGAGTTGTGGACGAGGGAGAAAGAGATGGGAGCCACTAAAGCTCTGTCACGCTAGTGGGAAAAGACAACAGTCATACCTGTCAAGATGCAAGTCACCATGTCCAGCAATTCCCATTTTTATTTTGTTACCACCAACCCTATTTTGTCATTCATGATAATTACCATTGTCAGCACTAATGAATAGTTGTTGAAGGTACTGTAGACATTGATGATGAAATTATGTCTGGTACTTGCTTTGACTTATTGTTATTATTCTGAGGCAGGTCTATTTTTTTACAGAGTCTGATGATTTGTACATGGTTATGTTTTTTCTTTTTCCTCTAAGGATTTTGATAACTTGATTGTTGCCTGCAAAACAAGGCATTGTGAAAACGTCAGAAAAAGCCATTCCAAAACCTATTGGCAGGATATTGTATTTAAGTAGCCTATGGACCCCACTGTGTGAGATGAAAAATTCATTTTGATCTGAGATTTTGTTGTAGACAGCTCCATTAAGTATAAAAACCAAAACTAGATATAATTTACTCTGCAGTGACACCAAAATAAGACACTCTTGTGACCAAATACGGTAATTTATTGTTCCACAATTCAGAAGTGGTGTGAGGTAACATGGTCATTTCTGTAGGACGGCCTTATAAACAAAGTTTTAAAAACCATTTGACTGTTCCTGTAGTGAAAAGATCCCCAGGCCACAGATGGAAGCTCCGCCCTATAATGGGCTGCAGGGCAGAGTGATAAAACAGCGGTTCAACAGTAAAGCCCTGTGCTTAAAGCCTGAGCAGCAGTGGAGCAGTGAAACACACCCGCCTCTCTCACCAGGGGGACAATGTTGTTGTGATACTTGGGCCAGGATATGATAAAAGCGGGTCTCTTAATGTTTTGATTTGAGACCGCTATATATTATGATTATCTATTGTGTTTTTCTTGGACTGCTGTTGGACTATTTTTCTTTTCTGCGAATGGAATCATGTTCCTTCAGGCAATGAAATGTCCAAATTAATTATACAGAGACAGCACAGAGCCATAAACCAATTACTTGATAAAACTCAAGATCTTTCGGATTTTAAAGCCCTTTCGTAAAGGACCTTTTACCATCTAAGAACATCATGTGATCGAGCACTATAACTGGGTCTTACATTAATATCCTTGAAATCCAATTGAAACTAGAAGGCACTCAGAGAGCACAAACCTCCGCCAATGCTGAACAACTCTTCAACTTGCTGTTACACCCAAAGGCATCATTCCTACCACTTAAATTTTAAGTTAAATTGATTTCTTGACCCTGCAAACATACCCTTAGGATTTGGAATGAAGTCTCTATCTCTATTCATTTCATAGTTATGGCTAATAAAACATGATTGTCTAATGGTGGAAATCCCAGCTCTGGATCTAATCAATTTTTCCTTGGCCCAAGGCCTATCTGTCCACCAAATTTCATGGAAATCCTTTCATTAGTTCTTGAAATATGCTGCTGACAGACAAACAAATATACATAACCTCCTTGGCAGAGGTAAATATCAATACTTGGCATTAGTGTGTTGATATAATATTGTGGGGGAAAGTATTGCAATACTTTTATATTATTTTTCACATTTACCAAAGGTGATGGGTTGCAGCTAAACACCTCATTCCTTAAAGCTGCAATATTCAACCTTTTGCCTTGAGTCAGTGAAGAATATAGTTAGTCCCACCCTCCTCCTCCTGGTGTTCACTCCAAAATGTCCCCGACATTATTGAAAATCCAATATCAGACAAAGCGGGGGATTTACATACGGGGTCACAGACAAACACATACTGATAAGGGATGAGGTATAATATATCCTATTTATTTAATGCCATTTTAATGTGACAAAAGTTGAATATTGCAGCTGTAACATGTATAATTTAAAAAAAAGGAAATGCAATTAATAATTTGTTGTAACAGAGCCTCTACCCACCTGGCCAGCAGCCTGCTGATCATCTGCCTCTCCTCCTCGGCGTATCCCGGCCAGTCCCTCTGCACATGCTTGTAGAAGTCGTCCCTCAGCAGGTAGCTGCTGTCTTTGGGATTCACTTTGGCCACCTGAAACACATGGTACAGCGCAAGGTAACTTTCAGCTCTCATTACAAGTCTTTCACTCATACCAGAACATAAGAGAGCAGATAGTTTTCCCATATCTACGTATTAAACAGCCATATCTGGGACATGTAGAGTTAAAAATCTGAGGCTTTGTTCCTGTGTGATGCTGCCTTAGATTACCTGAGTTCACTTCATGGCGCTTCTCAACATCCGTCAGAAGTAAAAATACAGTTTTACCAGCAATTGTCCACATTAATGCAGGAACATAAAACACTTATTCCCTAAATGGGGATGTTTTGAGCCACAATTAAATAGTGGGCTATTTTTACAGCGTGTCATGTGTTTACTGCTGTACTGTTTCCACTGCATCTCTATTACCAGTCTTCAAAGTAGCAAACTTCTTATATACAGTAATGGGTCTATTTTGTTTGTAGTGCGTCTTCATTTTTGTTAGATACCATCATGTTAAGCTGTTATTTCTCAACATACAGTGCACACCCCAGCTTTGATCCTTCAAATCAGTCCAATGAGTATTAATTCAACTGATGAATTATTCAGAAACACTCGCATGCATAATATCAGGATAATTAGCCACACTTTTCAATTATTGATGTTTTTTTTAATTTTGTCCCTCCAGAAAAACAAAACTACCGTGCAATTTTCTCCCAGTCGTTTCACAACAGTATTTACAATAACAGATTTAACCACACTCTCAGAGAGGATGTGTCAATTTACACGTGTGTCGAGTTAGAGACAACAAACCTTGTGCCACTGTCAACACATCATCTGTTAGAACCTCTCATCTAGCTGTGGGCCAGTATCTAATTTTCAGGCTACTGTTATCTTGACCAAAAATATCCAAGTAAATGGTATCATCACAATATTCACCAAAATAAGGTGAAAATTGCGATTAGTAAAATCACTTCCTACCATTGTTCTGCCTTGTAAAAACAGATTTATACTTAACATTTGATTTAAATATACCCATATTTCTACATTGAAAACCATACTGATTATATTGCAGAATTTACATTGTACATTGAAATAGTACACTCAATATGTCTAAACTCTATAGTCATGTTGTCTGAAAGAGAAAAATTAGTGAGGGTGTCAGTGGGCTTTTTTTTTTTTTTTTTACCATGGTGCGAAGTTAAATGAGTAGTACTGCCCAGCCATGCTAGCAACACATATCAACACAATATGCATTTTTGTTAGGTCAAACACGTACTGTCACTACCATGACTCATGGATGTGTTGAAAGTGGCACATTCTTTCTCAGAGCGCAATATTCCTGAAAAGCAGAACTACTTTTCTCCGAATCTGAGGTTCCCATCTGAGAGTCTCCCCACGCAGGCCTTGGGGCTTTCTCTCTCACAGTGACGACTTTAGCCTCCTCTATAATCTAGCCAGACTGCATTTCTCTGAGGACATCCATCTTTCAGAGGCCTCCTGACAGAGCCGACCCACCCCACAGCAAACACAATCTCAGCAGAGACAATTACAGTGCCGACCTAATTACACAAACACACGCAAACACACACACACACACACATAACGCCACAAAAACCACATGTGCATGCACACAGAAACAGGCGTGAGGGCCAGCAAGCATACAAACACGCACCCACCCACCCACACACACACACACACACATGAATGTCCAAGCACACACAAACATCATTTAGGAAGTAGTCAAAAATGTATACAGGAAAACAGCATACAGTAAACAGCTCTAAATTAGATCACCATTTCAATTAAAGCATGACTGGCCCTTTGCTTCACTCAGTACAAGATTATATGTTTGCATGCCATGCAAACAATTTCCCCTTCTGCCCCTGTATAGCTGGTACTTGGACTTCTACTTTTCAGATCCTGAGTCAAATGGGCTCAAAGGGCAGATTTTCTCTTGCCGTGTAAAGCCTGTGTGTGTGTGTGTGTGTGTGTGTGTGTGTGCGCACTCTTATGTGTAGGTAATCAGTATATGTATAGGCCTTATATGCATGTGCGCACACACAAGCAACAATGTGCCTACAATATTTATCTAGATGTATACACGCGTGTCTTAAGAGTGTGTAGGTCGTGTAAATGTACAAAACCTGTGTGGGTGGGTGTTCCCACATGCTACCATTTGGGCATGATGTGTCTGTTGAAAATGTAGTGTGTGTATGTCTGTGTTTGTGTGTGAGAGAGCATCTATTTGTGCGTACCTCGTCCAGCACGGCGCCCAGCTCGGCCTTGTCCTTGGGGCTGGCTCTCTCCCTTTCCAGCCACAGCAGCAGCTCTGGTTTCCTGTAGGGTTTGAGAGCCAGCAGGTGGATGATGCGCTCCCTCAGGGGCTTCTGGGTCGGCGGGGCCACGGTGCCGTTCCGCCGGTTGTTGGGAGAGTGCTTATGGAAGCTGCTGTCTGATGCAGACAGAGGAGCGGGCCTCTTCTGGAACTTGACGCATTTACCTGGACACACAGGAAGACCAGATGGTGAGCAGGAACAGGAGGGTTACTGTCAAAATGCAATATGATACAGATTACCTGCTCTAACTGTAATCAGTAACGGAATTCATGAATAACTGAAACTGAAACTCAGTGATGCGATCTGATTCATTTCTTTTAAATCAGTTACTTTTGGATCACCTTCCCCTAAACTCTACAGAACATGAAGTAAAACTGACAATTTCTATGCACATTGTATGAAATATTTGTCTCTATAAATTTTACAACGAAAACACCTTCTTTTACTTCAAACATGTGTCTCAGTACATTTTCAGAGTTTTCTCTGACATTTAGAGAGACTTTGGCTTAAGCCTACTGGAACTAATTCAGAAGCCCTGAGCAAGGAAAATTCACTCCTGGAACTCACTGAAATGAAATGTGTCACGCAAACACAAAACACAGAACATTTCACATTCTCATGTTGGTGGTCAGAACAAGTACTGAGATGTGACACTTCAGAGTTCAAGACAGAGAAAAGGCCTGAATTTTAAACCATCACCCACGCCAGCACTGCATTCACCTGTTTAGGTGGCCGCACAAACCGGCCAACTGGCTGACTAATGGGAAAACATTTAGCAAAAGATATATTTTAATTACATTTTTCCTCAGGTGTCATGTTCATGCGTTTGAGTGGCTATTAGTCTTTCGATGTAACTGCCCACTCATCGTTGCTGAGGTCCCTGCTCAGACGGACAGGGCAGCTAGGATATGTTAGGGCAGTGAAAGCCATCTCTCTCTGCTAATCCCATTACACGTTAAGCTGTGCTTTGAAGGTCAGAACGGGGCAGTGGCACGGGAAAAGAAGGCTCAGCACCACAGAAGTATGTGCTGCCAGGAGATAATAACGCTATCCATTATCATTAGTCTACTACCTGCCATTAAATCATCATAAAAAAACACTAAATTACGTAAGAATTATGGTGTGGGATGTATGGAGTGTCAGAATGTGTGCTCTATGGGTTTTGGCATGCCTGATAATATGTACTGTGTGTTTTTGAGCACCTCCTGAGGCAGAGAAGGGAATGCAGAGCGCTGATATTAAATGTGTCCCTATGGGCACATACGTATGTTGCAAAGTCATCGTCACCTAAAGACCTGATGTTGCACAATACACCCCATCTAAAACTGGCCTGAACCGCCCGGAGCAAAAGCTTCCCTCCTTTCTGCAGCTCCAGCACTGACAGGGGGGTCTACAGTCATGCCAAGAAACAATATTGCATAATCACACCAAAGGTTGGAGAGGAATACAAAAAAATTTAAATTAAAAGAGAACCACAGCTTGCTTGCCAGTGTATGTCTCTCCACATATGATTGATTTATGGTAGCCTAGGTGATAGACATAATATGAAAACAACATCATATGTTCATAGGCTGTGAGCAGCTTTTGCAGTATATCATCACTGGCTGTCACTGAGATATGGCTCCACTGAAATCAAGGAACTGTATTGATTGAATACAGACTAAACAGAGTTTCTGGCAAACATTGCAAGAAATTTATTAGAAATTGTGGCAAAAGTTAAATGTTGCAGCAAAACTGCAAATCACCTGCCAATTTATGCAATTTAGCTTTGTGGCAAACCTCTAGCTAACTTTTTTTTATTATTATCAGAAGTTCAGGGTATATTTGCAAAAATAGACAGCTATTGCTGCACAAGCTTTCAGCCAGTTCAGCAAACTAAATAGTTTCCTGAAAATATGCTACAAACTAGCTCCAAGTTTGAGCAGCAAACTTTTCCTTTTTGTAAGCCAAAAAGGTACATCATTTCTTTCTGAAGACATCTTTCTGCAAACTAAATGGGAAGAAGCTGGCTTTGAATCTAACCTTGGCCCGCTACCTGCAGAGGTGGTGGTTTAAGGACAGATGCTGTTGACTTTTAACAATACAAAACTTCCCTTTGGCCAAAGCCATCTTCAAAAAAGCTACATTTACGCTTGTGTAATTTGGGCACAACAGCGAGATGACAACCACAAACTAAAATAAGAGTGCAAAAGTAACAAATATAAGAGCTAGTGTTAGCCTTGGACCCTATTTACACAAGCAAAAAATATGGCTTTCACATCTGGTTTCATAGAGAGCTCTAGCAGAACAGAGATGTTTGTGCCCATAACAAGGAAAATTTTGGCTCACAGTTTAAAGGTCATGATAACATTATACAATTTCTCAGGCAATTAAAATATTCCTTTAATTATTTAACTTTTATTACAACTATTATATTTCTATTTTTGTTCCTTACATCACCTTGTGTTACCTGCATCCCATTTGTTAATACCTTTCTAAGCTGAAGGCCCTTTTGCCCTTTGCCCACAAAAATGTACCCATGTATGTATGTATATGTGTGACCACATTTTTGCTCTGGTCCCAAGAGGCCTCTAGAGGAAGTCTTACTCGGATGCGTGGCTCCAGGTTTGATCTCAATGGCAGAGCGGCTCCAGCTGTCCTTCTCCACCTGAGACATCCTCTCCCGGGTCATCTGGTAGGAGTCGTCGGTGGCGCACACTGTGATCTTGTCCTGGATGCTGCCTTGGCCTTCCAGCTGCTCGCGGCCCTCGCTGCAAAACAAAACAAACAGTCGTATAGGACCTCAGGACTTTCTGCAGGCTAAAGGCCAGCCCCCCTATACACTTTACACTGCCAAGACATAGTCCCGTAAACTAGCTTAGAGCAGAAGGCAAACAGACTCCATATAGCATAATGTGGCTTTGTGGTCGAAGCCGGCTAAGACAGGCCTACGGTTATGTTACGTCACTGTCCAGATATAGCCCTCTAGCTCGCTAGTTCAAAGCAGGATAGAGCCTGTGGAAAACCACCAGGATTAGCTTGGCTCCTGACAGCACAGTTACAAAACAAGACCCATCTTGGACAGAAGTAAAAGGTTTAATACTTGAACCTGGACTGCATTGGTGCTGTAAATAAATTAGTGATTCCCAGTGCTGCCAAACACACTTTCTCCCATATTACATAAATAAGAGCTTTCTTTCAAGTTCTGGTAACAATTCTAGTATTTTCCACTAAACCATTATAAAGACCTAAACATTGTCCATTCCTCCTCTTTATCCTGTAAATATCAAAACAAGCAGCAGGCAGAGAGAGCAAGATCTTTGTCTCCGTTGTCCAGGGTCGCCCCCACGCCAGAGCTGGACCGAGGCAAATAAGCCCAGTGTTTGTGATGTTGCTCTTGGCTCCAGCGGCTGACTGGAACCAGAACTAGCTAGAGTTCAGACCACAGCTCGGCAGCTGGCAGCGGGAGGCAGCACCAGAGCATGACCCTCTGTCTCCCTGCATGGCCACTCCACAAACAAGGCCTCACAGGTTCCAGTAATGAGAGGGTCCGCCCAGAAATATACAGGAAATTACAATTGCCTGGTCCTGCGCACAACAAACAGTGCGCTCACTGACTCTCATGATGACTTAGGCGACGTGGTTACAGAGAGAGACATGAGGATCCATGAAAAAGAATGTGATGACCTTTGGACAAGACACAAAGCTATCATTTGGGGTCACATGTGCCACAACAGCTGACCACATCAAAGCCTTGTGTCTAAAAATGTTGTGACACAAGGGTCTGGAAGCTTTTCCAGCCTCCACTGATTCAGTTATTTTTTGTATTTTTAGAGCCAAATTTTGCTGACTGGAATTGTGCTCAGCAATATATTAATCATTCTATAAGGAAGCATTGTTGGAAACTATTGGGACCTTGCTGATTTATGTGGCAAAATTATTTCTAGATGGGTGGCCCTGGACCCGGGCAACCACTGGTGTCCCATTTAGCCCGGTCTGATCTAGGACCAGAGCTGGGTAAAAATAGTGGCTGAATTCCATTTGAAAAAATGTAGGAGGACTTGATTTATCTCATCTTGCAAGGAGCCCTTTAATTATTTGGCAACATAATGAGACTCTGATTTACAAGTCTCTCTACTGCTTACTTCCATACCTCGAAACATATTGGTGGATGCAGTCGAAGCTGGCTTGAGGTTGGTCTTTGCTGTCGCTGGACAGGTAGAAGGAGAAGAGGCGCAGAGCAGAGGGCGACTCTGGAGTGGGAGCTGGGATCTTAATGTACTGAGGAGGAAAGAGGACAGCAAAACGTCAGTCTCCTATAAAAGCACATGCGTACACCAGCAAACATATAGACACACTTTTGCTAAAGCTGCATGTGCACACACACACAAAAACACAGAATAAGTTTTATGCACCCACACATTCAAGGCTGCACACACACACAATTATGTATACTGTTGAAAAATGGCTTGGCAGTGTATTTTCACAGGCAGAAGTTCAATGGCAGAAATGCATGTCAATTAGAAGGAATACTATCTGAGTGATTTCTGATCAGTGAAGGAAATTATAATATCCTGCTAACCTGTGGCTGGTAGTTTTTCCAGACTTGGCTAAAGCAAAATAGTCTAGCCAGAATTTGAAGATAATCTTATGAAAATGGTATGATGATAGCAGCTAATTAATGATTTCAGGCTAGCACACAAAGTACATAAGTGCAGTATGCAGCCACCTACTGAAACACTGGCACTCCTCTTCTGGCTTAGTTTTCATACTGATTTATTGGATTGAGTACATTTTTGTCATGATGAAATTTACTCTATTTCTAATCATTTCTCATGATGTTAAAGTTTTGTTTACATTTCTAATGATTTTAATCACGTAAATAAGTGTATTTAATAAGTGTATAAGACCTGTATTTTAAGTTATATTCACAAAGTTCCAAAAAGCTTATCATCAATCTACAAATCAAACTCTTAGAGATAAGATAGATAAGATAAGATAGAAGATAATTTGTGAATATAGCCAACTTAAAATTGTGATGGTAAAAAAATACAACTCTGAATTGAATCTTTAAGATTTTCTCTTGATATATTATAGTCAAAATGCAAAACAACAACATATTCATATTAACATTTAACATTTGCACTTCACACATTTTGCACAAATATCTCTTTGCTCTCTTCTTGCACATCCATTGTATCTGCCACCACCCTTTTTAATTGTCTTGGGATCAATCTTTTTGTATTTGTATGGTATCTGTGTTGTCTGTTCTTGTGCGTTTTTACTGTGCCTGGCTGCAAGCTGAATTTCCCTTGTGGACAATAAAAGTGAACTGAACTGAACGTGCGTCTACATGCACATTTATATTCCAATATTGTTAGTAAATCAGTATGAAAACTAAGCCAGAAGAGGAGTGCCAGTGTTTCAGTAGGTGGCTGCATACTGCACTTATGTACTTTGTGTGCTAGCCTGAAATCATTAATTAGCTGCTATCATCATACCATTTTCATAAGATCATCTTCAAATTCTGGCTAGACTATTTTGCTTTAGCCAAGTCTGGAAAAACTACCAGCCACAGGTTAGCAGGATATTATAATTTCCTTCACTGATCAGAAATCACTCAGATAGTATTCCTTCTAATTGACATGCATTTCTGCCATTGAACTTCTGCCTGTGAAAATACACTGCCAAGCCATTTTTAGTGACCTTAACTGGGATCTGTGTGCTTTTTAACACTCTCATGAAGAAAGAGAATGGTCATATTGTTCTACAGGCTGGACACCGGCCAGTGTTTCATTCCAAAGCCTTAACTTGTCAATGGTTGCCTGACAAGTCTTCAGTGATATAAGGCAACATCTCATGCATCTTTTATTATCTTTCCAACTGTCAACTTATCATAGGGAAAAGCAATTATCTACTCAGCAGAATCTGAGACACAAACTCTCTGATGCCAAATGCATTGTAGCCAAGAACACAGGACCTTCATGGTTATTGCAATCAGCATAAATCAGTGGACCACTTGCAGCCCACTGTAAAAACCAGATATTGAGAAATGTAGTTGTTGGGCCTTCAAGGAATAGTTCAGCCCAAAATTAAAATTGAGTCATTATCTACTCACCCCCCCTCCGTCATCTGAAACGCCATTTTAGTTCGTAGGAAACGCAAACACAGCAACTTGGCTCTAGTCAGTCTCAGTCTTCTCCCAAACTACTGCAGCTAATGGGGCCATCTTTTTTACAGCTCCACTGGTCGCACATAGGAGATAATGAGATGAATATTGGACTTTTGGACCCAAAGTGCAATTGTTTGGCTACAAAACACTTGGATTATGCTGCCAAGCTGTTTGGAGAAATTTAATGGATATTTTATGATTTTTTGGAGCCGTTAAAAGATGTGTCCATTAACTTCAATAGTTTGGAAGAACTACGGGGGCTAACTCGCTGTGTGTTTGATGGACCTATGAGCTTAAATGGAGTTTCAACTGACATGGGAGTGGGTAGATAATGACTGAATTTTCATTTTGGGTTGAACTGTTCCTTTAAGCATTGGAACCGTCCTCCAATACGTTCCTATTGTTTTCATAGCCTAGTGCATCTCAACTCTCCCACTGCATCATGCATGCATGTATGTATATACGTACACACGCACAAGCATAAAAATATTGACCAACCCTTGTATGCGCGCACACACACACACACACACACACACACACACACACACACACACACACACACACACACACACACACACACACACAATCTGGCGTGAGTTTTGGTGTCGCTCTGTAACTTTAAATAAATCTCCCTGGGTAAACAGTGTTTTTAAGAGCCCGCTCCACTGAGGCGTCCATGAGATCCCCTGGCAGACTCAGTGGAGCACAGCAGAGCCAAGGCTGCAACCTCCAGGGCAGACAAATGCACACACACACACACACACGCTGACAGATAATAACAGATCTGGGAAATATAATGACTGGGAAATAAGATTCTACACAGATCTGACCACCAAGTAAAAACACATTGATTGAATCAAAATTCTGTATTTCCTTCTTCGGAGCTCTAGCACCCAGGTCAGAGAAAAGCCGACTCGAGTCTCCCGTAACTCAAAAAGCTACTTTACAAATGTTTTAATTTAGCTTGATGAGAAATAGACTGTTTGCAGCAGAGAGAGAAGAGTTGGGAGAGAGAGTATGTGCTAGTGAGTAAGGAGAAGGAGAAAAGAGCATGGGCGAGAGTGAAAGAGAGAGAGACAAATGGAGAGAGAGAGAAATGGAGAAAGAAAGAGAGATGCCAGCTGGTCAGGAGCGAGTATAAGTGAGTTAAATCCAAATCCCCCGGTCAAAAGTCCCACTGCAGGGGAGATGCACACTCTGTCATCAGAAGCATTCTTCACTGCCTCCTTACACTGGCCGGTGGGTCAGCAGTTTCACAGCAATCCCATTCTTCATGCTGCAGGTAGCCTCGACCATTATTTTTGGGGAGGGGGGCATTTCAGCTCAAAGCAGGAAGTCATCACGGGCCATTTCCCCTACTTTCCCCTTGTCGTGTCCTTCTGCTACTGCTTGGCTCTGGTCTCGCTGTTTTTCAGCCCCAGTTAGCCAACAGTGTCCAGACCCTGTCTAGATTTCCCTGCCTGTGTGTGTATATGTGTGTGTGTGAGTTTGAAATGGCGACTGATGGTTGTGTTATTTTAGTTTTCTCAGTCTTTGTAAGCTGTTTTGGTGTTTCGCAATATGTCAATTGTCACTTTTTTATAATGTCTTTTTATAGAGGGAATATATACCTTTTTACTTTTTATAAATGCTCTGATGACACAATTGTATGTTCTTGCAAAACCCAATAAACAAAGTTTTAAAAAAAAAAGAAAAAAAGAAAAAGAAATGGCGACTGATGATGTACTAAGATTGGCATCCGTAGCAACAACTCTCGACTCTCTCAAAATCCCACAAGGCTTAAGATTGATTCTTTACACGTAAACAGAGACGATGAGAAAATTCTATTAATGAGAAAGTTGGATCATGTGTATTGAAAATTGAATTTTGAGAGGATGCTGATAACCTGACTTTGTTCAGGCTGTGATGGCACGGGGTCAAACTGCAATCAAATAATCACAGATGGGAAGTTTCTGGGAAGAGATTCTGGGTTGTCTACTTTTCTAAACATTATTTTTTAAATGGCATTTCTGTTTGAGAAGGCAGTATACAGCAGACAGGACAATAAGAGAATGAATAATGTCTCACAAAGGTAACTAGATTTGAACCGGCAATTCTGCGAATGCATGATATGCTCCTTAGCCCACAGATTCATCAGGATGCCCCATTCTTTCCTTGTTGTTTTGAAAGTCACTTCAGAATCAGATCTACCTTTCGGGCTTGTAGTGAGCAACAAAGCAACACAGACGTTGACTCTATTCTCTTATCAGCCCGCTGCACATGTCTATACACGCTGGCTTTCACCGCAGGAACTTACACAAACACTCCATCTATGGCCGAACTCAGATAGCACTGGAAGATACACACTAGCCTGCATGTGGCTGCGCAGGTGGATCTCCTTACTATCTGATATACTGTAGTCTGATTTTCAATATAACTGGCTGTGGATCAACATTCAATGAGACTGACTTAAAGGTTGTAGGTTAATACTGCATGCTGTTACTGCATTCAAAATTGCTAATAAAAAGTAATGTCAATTATAATTTAAAATCAAAAGGAATTTATACTGAGCTTGACATAATACAAATAATACTAATACTACGACTAATACTACTACTAACAACAATAATAACAAGCATCATCATCATCAATTACATGCCACATGCAACATAACAATACTACAATGCATCATCATGATGCATCAAAAGTCAAATTTTGGAGACAACCCATCATCACTGGAGAAAAATGCGGCAGTCTATTTTAACCATCCAATTGTTAAAATCTGCTTTCCTGAGCATCCTGTGTGAGAGACAGAGGTAAGTCAGAAAACATCCGTTGCGATTGCACTGGATGGATTATTCTTCACCATGTGACATTTTTGTTTACATTTGACAAGATAATGCGAGTACTTTCATTTTATGACCACTTAGACATAGCCATGAACTTAGTAGTAATAAAACAATGTTAAAAGCTTTGTTATTTCAGCAAGCACTATGGTGATATAAATAAAGATGTCACAGCATAACACTGCCAACACCAAACCCCTTGCTCTTCTTTGTCAGGCCCAACAATCTTAAAACACCTCCACATCTGTCAAAGCAATCTCACTCTCCCGATTGCGCAACTCTGAATCAGTTGTGAAACCAGAGGAACAGCTGGTACTCGGGGTTTTATACAACAAGACTTCTTGTCTCCATTCTCTGCAAACGGAGGTTTGAGATAATCTGTTTAATCCCTACACCAAAAGAACAGGACGTCTCACGAAGAAAAACATGGTTTAGGCCTGGGTTGGAGTCAATTCGCTTTTGATTCAGCAAGTTCAGGAAGTGGATTTTCTTTACAATCCCAAAATTGAAAGGTTCAGATATTCTGAAATAGCAAAATGATTGCTACATCATAAATCACTAGCAGTTTCACTATCCATTTTGAAATGACTGAATTCAGAATGAACCCAAATCCTGCTTTATACCTACTGCTTCATCACTACCTGACCATCCACCTAGCAAATCCTGCTCACATGGATTACTTTACACTGCTCACAGGGTTGATGGAGAGCCCTCTTATTTGTTTTGTGTTCCACTTCTAATGAAATCCAACTCTGCATGAAGAGAGACCAGTATTTCCTGAGTAAAATTCTGGGAAAGCAGACAGATATGACTCTCAGAAATCTGAACAAATGCTATTTCACAGCAACAGAGTATGGGAGCTAATCTGTAAAATTTAAGAGCCAATTCAACAAAGTCATAAAACTAGAAAGGCCTCGTTCAAACCCAACCTTAAATCGCTTTCTCGGTTTACACTAACTGAGAGCCCGAGGTTGTGCAGGGACATTTCAGAAGTATTAGTGCATCTCAGTGCAGAGCAGCCTGTCAGCTCACACATCTCCATATGAGCAAGCCTGAGAGCTTTGCAGATGCAATGGTCACTTCTGGGTGAAAATTAAATGTGTTAAGTAAGTTATGACTGGAATGGTATGCTTACTGAAGCAACATCAATATTTGATGTAAAGCTTGCACCACCCTCAAGCATTAATAAATGAAAAAACAACAAAGACTTGATTCAGAGGAGATCATCAGAGGACATTTTATTTCCAATCTTCCTCTTCACTAACAGCAATAAATAATTGATGGGCTCTGTGTTCATTGGATTGTGCCATGGGCAAGCGCAGGATTCCAGCTGTTGCAAATGCCCAGTCATGCAGTGCAGCCAGAAGCACTTCCTGGCATTTAGCCGGTGACGGCTCTTCCAATGACCTCCACAGGCAGACTCCTGGAGCCCCCGCTGGGCCAACCACAACAAGCACTCTCTCATTCCCAGCCATCGGGCCCCACACCAAAGCCTGGAGCATTCTCCTGAGAGGCGCATATGGCAACTCAAACCCAGAGAGCCGCTCTCACAAAGGACGTGGCACTTAAAGAATTCAACTGACCATGAATAATGAAATATTTATTGTCTGCCTTTCAAGTAAAATATTCAGGGAATCTGTGGGCTGCGTCTGATCTGTGTGATTCGGAAAAGGAAAAAAAGAAAAAAAGGAAATCGCAACACATCAAACATAGGCGAAGTTACTGAGGTGAGTGTAAATTAACTTATCAGCGATGGTCCGTGCTTAAGAAGTGGATGGAGCGGTGGACATTCCCCAACACTTGGGAATGACTTATGACCTCAATAATGCTCAGTGACCCCCTGAGGGCAAAAGGCCAGGGGGTAAAGCTAGCAGGAGCCTGAGTTTGAGGTGATTCAACTCATAATCCTTTCTTTTAACCCAAACCTTGGCCCCCGACGCCTACTCACTCCACACACATCCGCTCCCAGACTAGCCAGGCTTACCCCTACATCTACCTCTGTCTCACTCTCCACATTCCCCATTCTCATTCTAATTAATGCCACTAGGTCAGTCTAGTCCTGGCGGCTCTGTCCTTTCACTGCTTCCTCCTCTATCTTCATCAACAGCAGATATCGGGGGTGAAGTAGGCTCTCGAGCCTCTCCCTTCAACTCTTTTCTCTAGTCTGTCTGTCAGTCTCTCTTTTTCCATAGGTCTGTCTGTCTCCATCCTTCTTTGTCTGCCTCCATCTATGTCCCTCTCTCTCAAATTCCCTCCCCTTGGTAAAAGCCTGTTTGTCCATCTGTCTTCTTTGTCTGCGAGCTTCTCGACCCTCTTTGCTTCAATACAGGTCTATAACCGTCTCTAAACTGTTCGTCTACCTGCTTCCCTCCGTCTGACAGACTCATTTCACATTCTGTAAGTGGAAATTTCCATCAACAACAGAGTCTTCACAGCAAAGGAAAATTATCTGGAGACACATATCCTATATGCAGACTCCCAAATTAGAAGCAAATCACATAGATGTATAGAGAGGGGGAAGCAAGAAGCGGCAGCAATGCTAATGTGCAATTCAGGTGCACAACCCTGAGGAAGTCTACTGTTGTTGGGTGAGATTGTCACAATAATCATGTACTATTGATCAGCATTGCAGACTCTCTGCATATGCTTTCCCTGTGTATGGGATTTTTCCATCCAAAAGTCTTTGTGGACCACATTCAGTAACCAACTGTAAAGGTGAGCAACAGTAAAACACTATCTACAGTACACAAGGGCAGCACAACTAAATGAACCACATTCTTACTGCCATACTGTATGGAATGCTATTATCGTGTTACTGTGTTCACTTGAGTGTTACTTGCTGAAAATCAATTGCCCTCTGCACTAAGAGTGAACTGAAGTGAGTGGGACACTCCCTCTCTGTCTCACACATGCACAAACAGGCACCCTGCCATTCCCTCAGGCCTCCAACATTCTTTGTTCATAATCATACTAGATTAATCACATTGGAAATTAGGTTGAATAAATGTGAAGACATTTCAACTTTTAACCCCACCAATTTATGCAAGGGAATACTGCAGCAGCGGTTGAAGATTTGTTAAGTAGTTGCCTGCAGTCGCCCATGTTTGTGAGCTAAATGGGACCTCTGTGCGAAAACTAGCTGCCGTATTAGTGCGTGAAGTGGGAAACACATCTGTGTGCGTCTGTGCGTGCATTCTGCACGTGTCTGCATGTATGTGAGCATATACTTATTCAGTGGGTATGTGCATGTGTAAGTGTTTCGTTCCCTTTAACTCTCACTTCCTGGAGAGTGTCTGACAGGGGGGGCAGGATCAAAAGGGCAGAGCTACTGGTAGAAAAGATTTTGGTCAGGTTTTACTATGAGCACCATGTTGCCATGTTTCCTCTTGAACTAAATAGTGTTTGCTGCAAATCTGTAACAAACCTCTTTCTCAAGGATAGTACCAGCGCTATCTAGTTCTTATCTCCAGTGGCTAGTGATGACTTTATATCTACTCCACAAATATAGCTCCATCCATTGCCTCAGCAGAAATTTGGAATTGAAACCGACTTACCTAATTCAATTCAACAGACTTTATTCATCCCTGAGGGGCAATTACATTAGCTCCCAATGGCTCCAAAATCCATCAAAATACGGCATTAAGACTTGATTTCTAATTTATAAAAGATATCCATTATTGCGACAACCATGTCACTGCTCGGGTGGAGAAAAACAAGCTTGGAATTTGTTTTAGGATAGAGACCTGTAAGATTCTGAGAAGTTATAAGGTCAGTTTTCATCTTATTAATCTATTTTAGAATTCAGTGTCGTGTTCAACAAGATACAACATGGCTCTGTATGGCTGTGGGATTTTTTAAAATCTCTATTCATTTTCTCATTATGTTTTTACTTATTCTTGATTTTTTTTTTTTTTTTATTATGGACAGCCTGCTATGGTGATCTATGATCTTCCAAAATAATTAGCAGACAAGACAGTCTAACCACTAGACTACTCTGTCACTCCGCCACCAGTTTTGCAATTTCCACCTAAGCAATACTTGCCAATGACTACTGTTAACACTGCAAAGCAAGCTGCCATTTCACAAAATATCAGCACCTAAAGTTTTGATATAATGGAATTACAACACACACAAACTGAAGACTCTTGACAGTTGGTTTCGTTTCAGATGGATGGGAGCCACTAAGATAAGCAAAACCCGATACTAAACTAAACTGGCTGAAACACTGAATGGCAGCCCTTCATGTAAGCCAACAGGACAATATGATGAGTTTTACATCATCAACATTTTATGATCCTTGTATGCTCCTTCACAAGCACATCATCATGGTGAAATACCATACTTTCTAAAAATCAACTGGAATAGAAGTGAAATGGCTGAACTGTGGCTATATAGTACAGCTCTGGGGCATGGCTCTGAAGTGAAAACACTGACCTTGAGAGTTTCAGTCTTTAAGGCTGGGAACCAAATGTGAGAAATTCAGTCTCACCCTGGGATCCAGTCTAATGGACACATCTGGCTACTGCAGTGATGTGGGGAACCACTAGAGAAAGGTTTGCAACCCAGTTTGAGTCCCACCCCATCTTTAAGAAACACTGACCTAGATCCAAAATCTTTGCCACGTCTCCACCTTGTGTCATATCCCATGTAATAAAGAGTTTACAGCTGACCCACACAAACTCCTAAGGGCAAACCATGCAATCCAGGACTACCATGAAGGCCTCCAAATCAAAGAATGGTTCACAGAAAAAAACACAGCATCTTTTCAATATATTCATAGCTTAAATTTAAATGTTTATGTTTTTTGGTATATTTTTTTTGAAGTCACAATAAAACTGCATTTTGAGAGCATCTTGCTTCCTTAATGTGAAGCATTTCCTGTTGAAACAGGATATCGAGGCAGGACAAGATGTGGGAAGGGATCACACAACAATGTAAACTAACAGAATATCAGTTAGGGAGAGAGAGGCAGTTTTATTTGATGGAAATGACGGAGGGGCCAGATTTTTCAAAAATCTCTGATAGTTTTATTGGTTGGAGTTTTTATGTAAGCCTCCTAGTACATGATGAAGTCTTCCAGGAAGTAAAAGTAATGAGATTTTGATATAAAAATACATCAAATAAATGTTTTGCCTCATTTTGTTTTGACATAAATTGTCAAATTGGTGTATGGTAGGATAGTTAGAATGAGCTAAAAAGGCGAAAAAGTCATTTTTCATTTAAGTGTGACTTTAAATGGAGAAGAAAAACCATGTGTACCGGCTCATATGTGTGGCAAGACTCTCTTAATGAGCCCCAGTTCACTCTGAACCGTCATAAATGTCTCCACACGTTTATGAGAGGGGGATGGGAAAGGGTCACTTTCCTGACTTTATCAAACGATAAAGTTGATTGAACAAAAACTGTGAGAGACTGCTGTCGGTGCACAAGGCTTATGTTTCCTGCTAGCCTGTGGTTGAATGTGGGGTCTGGGTGTAGATCTCATGCAGGCTATTGTTTCCACATCCTCTGCAGCCTGAGTAATGGCCTTCTGAAAACAGGCTGTCTTTTGTTCTGGCCTCCTCGGCTCCAGAGTGGGATGCCATGGCACTGCTTCCCCTTTCTGGGAGATAGGAGGAGAGGGAGGCGGTGCAGGACGAGGAGGAGGAGGAGGAGGAGGAGGAGGAGGGAGTGAAACCTGTCGCCGCCACCGCTGCCTTCTAACAGCAGGAGGCAAGTCACTCTGGGCTGGGCGCTAATGCAAACTCTGTGTGTGTGTGTGTGTGTATGTGCATGTGTGTGTGCGTGCATGTGAGCTAATCCAGCATGAGCACAGAGAGGCTCAACTGCAGGTCTTCTCACCAGGGTGTCATCAGCATTACTGCCACTCATAAGACGGGCGAGGGAGAAAGGCCAAACTCCAGCTATCAGCCAAACATCTCAGCCACTGACTCCGACACACAGCCGCACCCACACAGACACAGACACACACACGTAAACACAGACATACACACACACAGGCACACGCAGACAGAGACAAACACATACACACTCAGACAGACAGCTCGCCACCACCCTCATCCTTACCACACATCAGTAAACACTACTTCTCATCATCTCATCACAAACAAAGGAGCCTAAGCGTTCCCAGGGCCACAAGTTGACACATGCCATTTAAGACGAGCCCCCTCCACAAAGGGCCCTCCGACCACCAGCGTCCACAATGGAGGACAGCGATACAAAACACAATGTGTCTGTGTCTTTGGGCAAGTGACAGAGTGAGAGAGAGAGAGAGAGAGAGAGCGAGAGAGACAGAGAGAGAGAGAGAGCGCGGGGGGGGGGGGGGGGGGGGGTGCAGCGCAGAGAGCGAGAGGGACATAAAGATAGAGAAACAGAGAGAGATTCTGTCTGTGTTCACGCGTGCGTATGTGTATGTGTCTGTCTGTGTGTGTGTGTGTGTGTGTGTGTGTGAGACTGTGTGATCCCACAGTCAATCAGTCAGCGCTTCGAGCTACGCCGTGGCTCCTCTCTAGCTGAGTTCCACGTGCTGGCACAGGGTGATTAATGTGGCTGCCTTGAGTGGGAGACAGTGCATGTAATCAAGCCCCAGCCTGTAATCACCTTCCATTCCTTTTCATTTGCAATTTCACAGAGGGCCAGGCTGCTGCCAGAGCTGCGAGCTCCAGCACTGGGGAGGGGAGAGATATGGGAGGGAGGATGGGTGGATAGGAGGAGCGATGGATGGATGGATGGATGGATGGATAGATAGAAGGAAGGATGGAAGGAGAGGGGGTTGGGTGTGGAGAAGGAGGGGGGGGGGGGGGGGGGGGGGGGTGTACTGTGCCACAAGCATCCCCTGAGGTTTCCCCCTCCAATGCCAAGGACGATATGTCTCTGGCAGGTGCCTGAGGGCCAAACTGTCAACTTCGACAAATTGTGGGTCACTGTGCCTGACGCAACCCCCCCCCCACCACCACCACCACCACCACCACCACCACCACCCCGCCCCCGAGCCAAGTGGGATCTTCCGCAGAAAGCGATGTTCCCTGAGATGTAAGTCCATACCATTACACACACATATGGGGGGGCAACTCAGGGGAAACAAGCGCCCTTTCATGTCTCATTAGCTTGTGGTGGAGGGGGGGTTTCACATGAGGGAATTAGACGGGACACGTTCCTCGGCAAGCCAAGATGTGTCCCATATCTCCAAGCTGCTTAATCAGACAGAGAACGCTTTTTGCAGCGCTGCTGGATCTCGGAGGCCGCTCGTCTTCCTCTTGCTCTCAAACCTTCACTAAATAAATATGTAATCCAGTCGGGGCACAAGATTTTCATTCTTGGCTAATGTTTTTAAAAGGAAGCAGCGAGCTGTAACCACCAGTGTTTAAAACATCATAATCCCTCAACAATTTCCCCTTTGTGCTGATAAAAATGGAGGGCCCACGCTGATTAACGTGATCTGAGGGAAAACAACACCTAGCTTTATTGCTAGTGACATACAGTCTATTTACATTATACTGAAGAGATTATTTAAATGCACCCAAAGCTTATTTGAAACGTGAAAGCATGCACGTGCGCACATGTTCCTAATTACCCTACATTTTCCCATGTGTGGTTAAGTGCTTTTTAATTTCATGTATCAAAATGATTAATGCACAAATTAAGAGCATATTTGTGCATTGTTACAGATTTTGCCCATTTGGACAGCCAACCAGTTCTGACATCTAAGGTTGGGAGAATTCAGGTTCTACTGCTTTAGACGCCAGATAAAAGCCTAGATTCAAAATTTTGCACATAGTTAAATAAATTACTGGGAGCAATGGAAGAAGGGTGCAGTGTTTATTTATTATTTCACCCTCCACCGCATTAGATCCATAGCAGGGAAGCTTATATCACGGGCCCAAAAAACCCCTCAGGGCAGACCATAACACATCTGGGCCGACTGTAAGGCACTAGGCTGAAAAACTTTACTCATTTTGGGTGATCTGTGGAGGGTGACAAACATTCTGGTGGCATTCCCCCTCTCATTGTTATTCAAATCAGAGGAGACAGCAAACAATCATAGAGGGAGGGGGGGGGCACACTCCAGGGATCTGGGTATAGGCAGTCTAAACACACAGACAGACCTACACACACTCAAACACACATATACATAAACACTAAAGTGACAACAGCCTCACACACACGCGCACACACACACACACACACACATAATGGAAGGGTCCACAGGGGATCCACTCTGCTCCATCCAGGCTAAAGACTCTTGTTGCACAATGGGCAGAGGGGGCAGGACAGGAAAAAGGAGGTGGAACATGATGAATACACTCACGCATATAGGCACACACAGGTCACAGCACACACACACACACACACACACACACACACACACACACACATACAGTGACATAAAATACACCCAGACGCATACCCAGGTCATGGCATTCAAATGCATACATTTAACATGACGTACATGTATACACACACACACACACACACACACACAACATGTATATACACTCACACCCACCCATCCTCCACTAGGCTTCAGCATACAACTACAAACAATGTGCTCTCTCTCTCTTTCAAACACACACACACACACACACACACACACACACACACACACACACACACACACACACACACACACACACACACACACACAGGAAAAGTGGGCCTCCAACCTGAGAATGGGAGAGGGAAATTAGCAGGCCAGGGTTCACGTCAGCTGCCTCGCTATTACTGTAGCAAGAGTGTGCCAGCACCACACACACGTTTACGAATGTCTGAGTCAGGCAGACAGGGAAAGCTATTGCAAACTGAAGTCATGATGCCTCATGCTGTAATCAAGAGTATTATGGGCCCTGTAATTACCTCTAAACATTAATTTGGCTAATAACTCTTCTCTCAACCCCATATATAGAGCAGGGTGTGAAATTCCCAGCCAATCCCTCAGCGATCACAACGACACTAGAGGTCCAAAGATGAACCCGCTGACTGTCAGTCGCTCAAGACATACTCGCATCCCTATGTAAAAAGAATGGAGCCCAGATAAAGGCCCAGGCCTAGCTCAGGTTTGCAAATAATATGGCAGCAGTGAACTACCATGGTGTAAACATCGCAAACAATCCACATTCTCTGTAGCATTGGGGCATTCGAGTGGCTGAGTGAGGCAAGGCATACACTAAAAACCTGCAATTTCACAATGGGAATATACAATAAAATATTAAATACAAAATATTCTTTTCATGCATTTTGATCCACTCCTCCGCTGCATCAAATCTCACCAGCATGGTAAAACAGGCTACCTTATAGACAATGTAATGCAAAATCTATTTTGCATTCTCTTTTTTTTAATTGACAGTTGACATTTGTCCCCCATGCATAGACCATGGGACAAAGCCAGCCAATTTAAGTGAAATTGATCTATTATACAATGGATGGATGTGTGTCCATGTGAAAATCACATCTTGTACACTTATTTTTTACTCCTGAAAGCTTTGCTTTTGGCAGACATGAGGTTTTAGCAGGACACATACATTGTGCTTCACAGCTAAGCAACTTTTGTGCTGCAATCTAAAATATTCTGTGGCATGTTTAGTTTCTCTGATAATCTGGACTGAATCTAAGTATCAAGTTTTATGGCTAACCAACTACTTTACTGCCCTAGTCACAAACTCTCCATCTCTCCCCTCTGCTTTAGGCTCCTAGTCTCAAAGTCCTGAAGCTGTGGATTAGATTTGCAGCTTTTCTCAAATTCAGGGCCAGACAGGTTCCATGGGATGTTTTTGAGCAGGCTGGTCCCCGACCTAATTATCTGGTATGGAAAGGAGTTAGAAATGCCCCGTGTCTCCAAAGGGGCCTTATAGTTGCAGTTGGGATCTACAGAGCCAGGGAAAATGGCAGCTGACCCAGTGCCCCCGCACCTCCAACCCCCACACCAGAGCAGAAAAACTGCTTCTCAAGCGGACAATCCTGGGGTATCGTGACAGTTTGGGCTGGAGCCAGCTCTCACAGTGTTTACGGGAACTTCCTGGGCTGATTAGAAAGTCCCACCCCCGAGAAAATAATAATGGAAGAACAGGAAGTAGAGAGGAATTTGACTGCCCCCAACCTCCCGGAAAAAACCCAAAACGATTTGCTGGAAAAAATCTTGATTGAAAAAATCTTGAAAAAAAAAGTGATTTCCCTGATTCAACACCCTCTAATCTAAAAACACGAATCTTTTAACATGATGTGTCTACCTCAAATTCAGACAAGGTACAAGATGGCTGTAGCTGTGAGTGGGGGCGGGGGGGGTGGGTGGGGGTGGGGGGGGGATGGGTACAGGTGGTACTATGGCCCAGAAAAAATATGGAGCATAAATCTTTGGCAAGGTTGTGGCACACAAAAAGGCCAGCATACAGGCCAGTATACTCAGTTATCCCATTAGTCCATTTTTCACTATCTACTTTCTAGTGAAAACAGGCCATTAGTAAGTTTATTCAATGTTATTCCATTAGAAAAGCTGAATAATGGTAATAATGCATTTCGGTATTACATTTTAATAACTACTGCAGGGACTGTATTGCTCCAGGGAACAATTTTAGGCTGCGTGGAGACAGCGGTCCTTTTAGTAGCACACATTTTGAAATCCACTGATGGAAATTTTCTTGCACCTTAGCTACTATCCAAAGTATAGGCCTTTTCTTTTGGGTTATGATAATGATGATAGTTAACATAAAAAGCACAGGGCTGACACACTTTCCTTGCTTCCTACCTCTGGCTGTCACCCAGAAAGGCCACACCTGTCTTCACTCACACACACACAGTCCACCGCCACCAACACTGTAGGGTTTAATCCGATCTCTTAACGACACCAGTCCTCTCACAAACCTCACCACTGCTCAGCTCATTGTCAAGACAGGAGGGGGGTTGCTGTTCCCAACCAGCTCATGCAATTAGCATGTATATTGGATGAAAAGTGAAATAATCCCAAGGGATATTGGCATTCCTGGTTTTAGACCACGACGATCAAGTTCAGGCTATATAGATTATGGTTCCACTTCATGAGCCCAAGCATAATGTTAATGCATTACTGGCTCATACACACACACATATATTATACAGTAGGTGGACAAGGCTACTCTGTATCATTGGTGGCTCCTTATTTGACTCATGAGAACTCTTCTCATCGCTGTGCTAGTAGCAAATGACATGGCTCTGGCTCTGTCAGTGTGTGTGTGTGTGTGTGTGTGTGTGTGTCCCCCTCCCCTCTTCCCAGCAATGCTCAGTGACTTAACAAAGCCTCTCCACAGTCACCAGCCTGACCCAGTAACCTGCATGGCTCCTATCTGCTGGAGACAACCAGCTATAAGCTCCCATCCAAAAGCTCTGAAGACTCCCACTGCTCCAGCAAGATGGGCAACACGAGTAAATAGCAATGGGTGATTAGGTTTTAGAGGTGAACGAATTTAGAAGAATTTTAAGTTTATTTAGAATTTATAAGAGCAAGATGAAGGCAACTGAAATTTGATTTGACAAAACTTCAAGGATCTCCATGGGGAAACTGGATGGCATCTCCCATGTTAGTTTAAATTCTGAAGGAAACATATAATGTGATGTTACCTTCTTAATTTAACAAAAGCAATGCTTTACCACCCCATAATGCTTCTTCATCCATTTGAACAAATCAACCAAAGCCTAGTGGACTGCCAGGCTACATGCATAAATACCACTTGGTTTGTCAACAAATAACAGGTTTGAAAAACTGATTAAGCCATTTGCAGATTTAGCTGGTTATATTTTATTGTTGCATTGTGTCTTCAACAGAATAATAAAGCTAATGTGTCAAACCTAGCACAGCATTGTGGAAATAATAATAAACCCCAAGCTTACCCCTTGGTTTCCTTTGAAACAAATAGAGGGTTGACTTGGTAAGGATCCCTGAGGTGAGAGAGAGAGAAACACAGAGGGACATTTGTTGTAGCACAGTTGCACATATCCAGAGAGCACATTTATCTAAAACTAGCCTAATAAACATAATAAATAATTTTTAATCAATAGTGACGTTAGAGTTACAGAATTATAGAGTATAGTATAGTATAGTATAGTATAGTATAGTATAGAGAGTTAGACTTTAAACCAGTGCGAATCTTGAAGAGACACAAGAGAGACGCAAAATGTTTAACTTGCCAGCAAGATAACTAGAGAAACGGGTGCAGTGTTTCTGTTTTACTTTGAAGCACAAGGAAGATTTCCTAACAAACAGCTGACTGGCTTGTCTTTCCCGACAATCACAGGGTTGAGCCCTGGTATGCAACAATGTAGCCAATTGATTTGGGGTTAGCGTAGTGAACTGTCGCTGTGGCAAACTTGTTTGAGCGAGTCCCATCGACTTGCCCACTACACAAGACAGACTGCACGCTGCGATGAAGTACAAAAATGCAGAACACGCTTAATGAACTAACAGCACAATAATTTAACACAGTGCCGCGGTGGAGAAATTTACAAAAATCAGGCGACAACTTTGACAAGTAAATGAGTGGTAATTTCAACCACACATAAATATTAAGAGGACATGGTACCTTGAGATTCTGGAAGGCTTCCAAAGCTCTGATAGCTGTGTCGGTGAGCTTGACGTGGTAAAGCGTCTTGTTTGGGGTGTTTTTATTAATTTTTCCACAGGAGAGCCCATAGTGGTGCTCCTGCCTCAGCGAAGCCATCGCTGGCTTTTCTCTTCTCTACAATTAAAGCTGCTTTCCTCTCAGCTCAACACTCTCATTGATACGTCACGGTGGGCGGGGCTACACTGAGTGACAAGTACGTCAGAGGAGGCACGGCGTGCACTGGGTAGACAAGCAGTCGTGACTATAAAGCACTTTAAAATTCCTATAATAGTCCTATATAGACCTATAGTGTGTCTATAGAAATTAGTAGTATGCTTATAGTGACCTTACCATATTTCATGGATATTTTTAAATCTCCTATGCTATAAAAGCCCATATATATTCCCATAATATTCCTATAGGGATGTATAGTGTCTGTGGTACTCAATAGTGAGATTATGGTGACCAGATCATACTTTAAGATCTTTTTAAATCTTCTATGATATCACAAATATTCCTATAAGGATTCATAGTTTTGCTCTGATATCTATATAGTATCCTTCTAAAATGTATTAGGCTATAGGATTACTTGAGGTCTTGTAGTAGTAGCTCACTGATGTCTAAGTAAAATGAAGACAGAGTCTTTAAGGAAAAAACATAAATTAATATTTTCTTGAAAATATAACTGATTTGTGTTTCTAATGGTGGTCATTTCAGTGGATTGGAAATTCGTCCTGCGTCTGACAGCTGACTTCCAAATGTTCTGCCAATATTCCTGCAAACAGCTTTTAAAAGAACGCATTGACTGCTGCTAAAAAACGTCCGTTAGATTCAGTGTAGAGTGTGTCTTCAGTCAGCTGATCACATTCTCTCCAAGCTCAGAAATTACCTTCTGCATTTCACATGAAACCACAGGCAGACAATACACATTCACAGAAATACACACACACACACAAGCACACTTTTTGAATACTCATTGTTGAGTGAATAAATCAGCATGTCCCTCTCAACACAGCCTTTAGTCTTTGTATATCATGCCAATGTATCAGTTTTACTTATTAATCATCTGATGAAAACAGCCTGGAAAGCTACACGAGGAACAAAATGGCAATGGCAAAAAAAAACAGAATGTGGGTCAGTTTGCAAGCAGTAATCCTTGACGGCAAAGATGCTTATCCCGAGGGTTAATGGGCTTAGTTACCGTCTTTTTTGACAGTCTGTCCAACTTTCCTTTCCTTTGCTCTTGGATGACGCCCAACAGTGAAAGGGAAATCCTTCTCCAAGAACAGGAGTAGCTAAAACTGATGGCAAACCAAATCTCACTTCTTGGTAGGCCTGTCAGTTTCTGTTACGCACACACCGAACTTCCCAGTGTGTTTCTGAGAGTCACACACTGTACCGAGAGATAGCAAATCTAAACAACTTAAGTGTTTGCATAACTCTGTGAGAAAAAGCACCGCTGAGGGTGGAGGTTGGCAAAGCAGATGAGTCTGACAAGTAAGCCTATTTAGTTAAATTGCTAAGCTACTCCCTGAATGAAAGTACATGGGTGGGGGTGGGGGGGTTACTGGAGGGTAAGAAAGAGCAGGTGGTGCTGAATCTTCACACGTCATGCTTCAGTTCCATGAATCTGAGACTCTGAGAGGCCTGTGTTTCTCCCAGTCAGCATTCATGTTGCAATTCTCTACAATTCTCCTATACCTTATCAAATTAATTTGCAAATCCAAGTCCATGAGAAAAGCAGCCCTTTCCCCCACTCCTATAAATGTGTATTTGTCCTTTCCTCCAGGTTTGAGTCCCTCGTCCAACAACCAGGCAGTGGGAGATTAACACATTCCCTCCCCCTCCTCTTCTTTACCTGGCTCGCCTGTCTCATCCACTCATTGTCTGTGGTTTGCCATCTGCTGCAGGGGAAGCCACTAATGCACACCGACCCCTGGGGATGACGCTTCACACCTGAGGTCAATGACTCCCAGGACACCTGCAACTGGTGTGAAGTAGAGCCACTGAGCAAGTGAGGTTGATCAGGTTGTACCACGGTCCCCATGTTTCCCTTCTCTAGAGCTACAGGCAGAGTGGGTTGGAAATACATAATGATGTCCATGGTGAGATGCCAAGCCGCCTAAACATTAAATGATATAGAATGGATTGCAGCCTCAGAATATGGAGATAATATTATTGTCGATGAAAAATGCTGTGGCCAAACTCTGACTATGTATGGCTCTGGTGTGAGACAGGAGAGAGCAGACGTGAAAAAAGGGGAAACTTCCAGGGACATAATATCAGCAATATGTATGCATATGTGGTATGAATGTAAATAGCATGAGGGAATACCCTTGTGAAGAAATGGTATATTGAAACCACAAATTTTGTACTCAGTATACTAAGGCTCCACTTATGCCATGTAATAGTACAGCTAAGGTTGTGCTAAATATACCTAGATATACTACTTTGGGACACATTTAATATGGGAATCAATAAGGTATAATGGCTTTTTTTATTTATTTTTATTTTTTTTTACCAGGATTCACATATCAGTGTACTTCATGAAAAGAGTAAGTGTCCCTAATATTTTGTACATGTGTACAGACCTCAAAATCTCTCTGTCTGCACCCAACACATGCACACACACACACACACACACCCCCACAGACACACACACACACAAACACACACACGCACACAGCGTACTGTTCAGTTAATATGCGTTTCATTGTGAAATCCAAGAAGATATTTCCACAAAGACAGTGCAAATGACTCAAAGGCTGAGGCTTAGAAAGGGTGTGTGATCAAAGTCCAATCCCCAAGACACATATGCACATTCACACTCCAACACACACACACACACACACACACACACACACACACACACACACACACACACACACACACACTGTTATTTCAGCTGGCAGGGATCTGGCAGTGAGAAGGCACTTTTGAATTTGGGAAAGGTATCGTGTTAGACAGACTAACGCCTTTCTAGTGAGACTAACGCCTTGCCTTGTGTCAAACACAGCAGCACTTTTAGGTTAGTTATTCACAGGCCCAAAAACTCAGACTTTTGGAGGTTTTCCAGCACAGATTTGATCTTCCTTAAATATGACTATATGAATATGAATATATCTAAACACAATAATACATGGTTCCCTATTCAGACAGTAATGAAAAGATCCTATGCAGCATATCCCACAGAGGTTACACTCTGTGGTTGCACTCTTTCTGCAAATTCTTACAGAAACAGAAAATCTTAATTTTCTGTAAGAATTTGCACTTGTAAGAATCATTGTGTTTAGTTGTGTAACATGAGGACCAACAGATAGCAAGGCCCAGAAAACATAGAAAACATAAAGAGAGAAAATATTTTGTTGTTGCTGTTACTCAAAAGTGCAGTACTGTACCATATTTGATAGCAAGTAATAGATGATGTCTCTCATACACGCTAAGCAATATATTTGAAAATCATGAACAACGCTATCATTGTAGTAGCTTAAATTCTTATTTAACCATGTTTGAATAATTTTTATGTAAGCATAAAAAGACCGAATATACCTCACTAGAATAATTGAGTATAAAATCAATTTGTATCCTTCTAACCTTCTGAGCAACCAAATAATTCAAACCTATATAGGACTAATTCATTTTAATGACCTCTTAAAAATCAAGATGTAAGTGAGGTTGCAAAAAACAACCTCCAGACAATATCAATGACTCACTTAACACGCTCTTTCCTTAAATCACACTGCAATTCAAACACACTGTTGAGTGCTAATGACAATGTACTTTCTCTCAGGAGCCATTTGTTCTCCCTGGTTAGGAAGGAAGTGCTGTGAGAACATTGAGAGAGTAGATGCCGGCTGAGCTGTAATAGCGATTAATTAATTGACTTTTCCCAACAGCATGTGTGATGTTGTGCAAATGAATATGATCTCCACAGACCAAATCATGTCATTATGCTGTCTGGTACTTACAAAGAAGGACAAAGGCGTCCCAGTGGCTCAGCTGGCGAAGGTGCATACCATGTGCTCATGATGCTGTGGGTTGGAATGACTCATAACCTTCTAATAAAGCAGAGACACCCTGAAAATTAACCTTAAAGATCGACTGAGCATCCTCAAAACTAATTTGAGCACACCTATCTCTTTCATATTAGACATAGAGAAGGCCCACTTATCAGCCTTGTTGTTGCTGATTGAAATTGTGTGGTGGGATCACAGTATACCCAGACTCTGATTACTGGACGTACACCTCTTCAACTACCACTCAGAACTCGGATAAATAGTACTGGCACTTTCTGTTAGTGCATTTGTTGTATATATTGAGTATGAAATGTCATGTTTGATGCCTTAGAAGAATGATTTTTAGGATTGGTTTTCAAAATACAAATAAGTAAGGGTAACTACTAGTCTGAGAATAGCCAATGGCGGTGGTTGACCCTTCATGACCCTCTGCAGAGCTGTGTGTCAAATGTGAAAACAATCTGCCCAAAGGGAAATGTTGCTTTCAGATTGCGGCAAAAATCATAAATCAAGGCTGTTCTTATAGATTTTCTCTGAGCATGATAATGAAAAATGATCTGACAACTGTACTGGATGCCAAATTGTAGTGTGGTTTTTGTATGAGTGTACCCAAAGAGCGGAAATCAGCCTATACAAGGAATCATTCCTATATTTGTTGTTGCAACATTTGTTTTATGTTGTATTGCAACATACAACATTGTTGCATATGTTGCATTGTATGTTGTAACATATGTTGTATGTTGTAACATATGTAACATTGTAACATATGTTGCATTGTATGTTGCATTGCAATGTTGCATTGCAACAATGCAACATTTCATTGTTGCATTGAGAAAGATACAGCCTAGCCTTCTGTGTTTCAAAAGATGGCCAAGTGGAGGAATGTGAAGGCTGTGTGTTACTTCCAAGGCATGCTGGCAGTGGACAGGCCCAAGCCTCCTCCATCTCATACTCTGGAGCCCACTGAGCCTCCTGCAGCGAGCCAACGAGCCTCTCCGTACGTGCTTCCCTCCAAACTAAGAATCAAGTTATCCAGTAACATTTGTTGTAGTATTGTGACCCAAAATGAGTCGCGGGACTTTATCTGGGTGAGTTTAAGCTTAACAAAATTAGCATTATGTTTTCACCAACCTGGGTCCAAGGACGGAGACTAAATTTCTGGGGCCCAGTCCAAAAAAGACTCAAAGACTCTGTCACACTACCATATAAGATAAGATGCAATCAAAACAATCTTCCAGATGATTGTACATTCTGTACATTGAATAGGTACTGAGAAGTATCGTGCTGTAGCTCAATCTAACAACCTCTTTTCTCCAAAAAAATTGAAAAAATAAAAGAAAACATCTGGACTAAGCAATGTTTAGCTCAATAAAAGCAGGCTTATTCAGCAATGTCTACAGATTATGCACAGATCTGAGATTCTCAAGTTTGTTTTCACTGTCTTTAAAGTGAAGGTGGGTGCAAACCTTTCCCACAAAGCAGCACAATCAGACTTCAGAATCAGCTTTTCATCCCCTCTGTGTGTGTGTGTGTGTGTGCGTGTGTGTGCGTGTGTGTGTGTGTGTGCGTGTGTGTGTGGGACACACAACTCCACGCCCATTGCTAAGCAGACCCAGGTGTTTGGTGTTTTATTGAGATCACAGGCCTTTTCACCCAGCATTTTTACAGTGACCGTACAGGTGTGACTGATCATTTCAAGCATGAAATGAAACAGTAGTCAAAGACAAGTTGGTCTGTGTTGTGCTGACCTGGAAAGTCTCCCTCATAACATCAGTAGGCTGCAGAAACCTTGTGTGTCCACACAGTTAACATTTTAAACATTTAGAAAGAAAAATGGCTGATTCTCCCCTTCTGTTGTTGACATTTGACAAGGCATTATTAATTGTTTGGCTTCGACCCATGGTCATGAAACAGATATTACATATCTATCTATCTATCTATCTATCTATCTATCTGTCTGTCTGTCTATCTGTCTATTTGTCTTACGCCTTCCTTCACCCACATATCCCCTCTTTTTTTCTTCTTTCCTTTTTTCATACATTATGCAAACTAAATAACAGGGTTTGCAAGCGCTCCAGGAGCGAATGCCAACTAACTAATAGAACTGTCTGCTCACAACAAAATCTCAATGGCGGCGAGACGGTTATGTCTGTGTTTTTATATTACAATTGGCATAAGTGGATGATTTTTGGTTTAAATATCAGTCTGGTCTGGCGTAACCAGCGAACTGCCACCACACAAACAGACAACAATGAATGGCGCCTGCCACTGGAACAGGATTGGATAATTGGGAGCAGGAGCAGATTTCCCATAACCGCAGGGACACAGTGACAAAGCGATCCAATAAAAGTCAGACACCAGACTACTGAGGCATTTATACCAAGGGGCCAGGATGGGGCCGTGTCTTTGAAGCCAAGTTTAGACAGAGCAGGGTAATGTAGCAGGGGCCAGACCCAACACACAATACTGCAAATCTAAAAACACAAATTAGCGAGTTAATTACCTTGGCTGTAATTTTTTTAATTCAGCTGTAATACATAGATTTGGGGTTTGAACAATCTAATTGCTCATAATTCACTGCTGTATCTTGGACTGAGCCAGGATGAAGTCTCATATTTACACATTACTTCTGATTGGCAGAACTGGCTGTTTGACTTGACTTGCATACCTAAAATGCCATGTATGTGGCCAGAACAGGCTGCTGTAAAACTGCTGCAAGAACATGGAAGTCATGAAAACTGACATCAGGCTGTGCTGCAGGAACGAACACCACAGCTGCATCTATTTCTTATCTATATCAGTAATTTATTCTCTATGTTGTTCAAGGATAAGGCAGAGATGAGTCTTCCCAGTCATTATCGACCTTACACCACTATGAATACAGAGGTCAACAGCTCATATTTTATCACTGCATCTTTTGATTCCATGGCCATGGCTGTCAATATGTGAAACATCTGAATAATAAGCAGACGAGCCTTCTGGTCGGCTGACACATTGCTGTGTCTTCAAGGAGAAAAATAGATCCGTGTTGCTGTCTTTTTGTGTGTGTGGCCACCGCATGAGTCTGTCGTTGCCTTTGAAGCTTGGAATAAGAAAAGACAGTCGCCTTGTCAAGAGCTGTATCATGACCATGGAATCACACTTGAATGTGAAAGGATTGAGAAGCAACAAAAGAGTTGCACAATGTCCTATCTCACTGTTTAATACTACTCATCTATTGCCTGTTTTGGTCCCTCTGGGGATTAGCTGGACGATTTGAACTATCTCATCCAGAGCTTTGTGGGGGGTGGGGTGGGGGTGGGGTGGGGGTGGGGGGGTGGGGGGGAGTACAGTCACCCAGCCAGCTCGTTTCCCCGGCAGCTCTTCAGGGTCTGGATGACTCACACAGGCCACAGACGTCATGTTTTTCAGGGCAGGTGCCTTCGTATTACCAGAGTTGCACAACACTCAGGTTCCCAAAGAGGAGAGAGGGAGAGAGAGAGAGAAAGAGAGAGAGAGAGAGAGAGAGAGAGAGATGCAGAGAGAGAAATAGAGTGACAGAGAGATAGAGAGAGAGAGATGAGAGGGAGGGAGAGACAGACAGAAAGAGAGGAGAGAGAAGCAGAGAGACACAGATAGAAAGAGAAAAAGAAAAGAAGAAGACAGACATATTTGAGAATGTAATCATGCCAGGTGATGCATAGTGGAGAGAAATCTCAGCTCTTTCTAAATTTCATTAAATGTCTCTTTCTAGCTTTTGGTGGCGGTTTAATATACCACTGTTTTTCAAATGATTAATCACATGCAGCTTCAATTCCTTCTCTCACACTTCTGAACATGGACTCTGGTGATTGTGGAAGAAAGACTCGACTGTATGATCTGATTGAGTTATGTCAGTCTAATTGAGTTACGTTTCCAAGTCATTTACCATCGTAGGGTATTCTGGCTGAACAATGTCACCTTGGGAAAATGTTGTGTAGCAGGTAGGTATGGCCTACCAGCCGCCAAAAATCACCGGCCCTTCAATGGTGACCAGAAGGACCGGCTGGGAAAACACTGGTGAGGAAAGTGAATGAGTAATGCTCTCCCCTCCCTCAATAACTACCATTGAGCAAGACATACCTTCAGCTTCTCCAGTGGAGCTGCTCAGTGGCCACCAGTAGAAGACTGTGGCTGCACTGGGCAGCTTCCAGTGTGAATGTGTGTAACTGTATGCATGTGAAGCAGGACAGTGGTGGAAAAGAGCAAGCGTGCTCAGTCAACCTTCCCTGGATAATTTAAGGTAAAAAAAAAACATAGTACCCACAGAAGCAACCATTATTCACTGGACTAACCAGCTTAGCAAAACTCTACACATGGAACGTTCAATAGCCAAAATACACAGTAGACCAGAACATTAGATTCATAAACGCAATTCATTGGGAAAATAAGAGATGTGTATAAATTTGTCTTTTTCCTTTGGGGTTGTGTAGGAGGTCATTTGGCTTTTTAAGTGGAAGGATGAAGGGTTACAATTTTTCATGTCATTGCATTTCTGTTATTGTATTTAAAAATATGAGAACATTTTAAAGGCAATGGATGACACAACACAAAATAAATAAATTGCCCCCTTTCATCTATGAGCTAATTGTACAATGTTGAGCACAAGCTTGTCAATGTTTCTAGAAGGATGACACTAAAATTAGCATCCCAGATGTGGGAGTCTCCTCCATGGCAACTTGGCTTTACCAGGCCTTAATTAGCCGAGGAGCAGGGCACAAGGGACCCCTTGCCCATCTACAGACAGGGCCTCTGGGACGGGAGGAGAGGAGAGGAGAGGAGAGGAGAGGAAAGGGGGGGGGGGGGGGCAGAGTGACTGTACAGTAAAGCAGACTGGCTCTGTACAGTAAAGCCCATTATTGTTGGTCCAAAGTGCAACAAATATCCGCAGTGCCTTTTCCCTGGGCTGACACGCCGTGACAAATATTATGATGGGTGGAGTTAGACGCAGTGTGCTGCTTCAGTCTTCCCAAGAGTCTTTTGCTGTATAAGTGTGCGTCATACTGAATGTTTAACACAGTCTGTACCGTATGGGTACTGAACATTATTTCAAATTTACATTGTTACTTTGTTGTACTTTATAATGACACGTTCATTTTTACATATCTTTTGATTCCTATAAAGCAGTTGTCAGACATGACAATGCTAATAGCATATCAAGGCCAAGGTTTTTAGGTGTTAAAGGACTACACGACTGTTTGGGAGTTTGTTCCATTGGTCACCTTACCCAGTATGTGACAAGAGGATTGGCACCAAAATCATCTCTGTGATCATCTCAGTAGATAGCTCTGTCTGGAGCGCAAGCTAACGCTTAGCATACAGCATGTTAAGTAATCGTAGGTGACTAGCATTATTCTACAAGTGTAAAAATGAGAAGTTGTAGCTGCTTTAGGGCTGGATGGTTTGTTCATTTTAATGACACGCCTTAACCTGCCAGGCTTGTTCAGGGGAGTGGTAAAGACAAAAAAGAATGTAGCTACAATGTGATTCGTAATGGATTTGACTAATGATATGTTTGTTTTCAGAAGTTATGAATCTGCAGGCCACAAAATAAAAACCAATACTACTTTGTACTACTAAAAGGTTTATGTTCATACTTTGGATAATACTAATCGCCCACAGTAACATACTGCATGCTAAAGTGTTAGCATGTGCACCAGACAGAGCTATGTATTGGAGATACAGAGATGATTTTTTTTGTGCCAATCCTCTCGTCACATATTGGATCCTCTCATCACATACTGCGTAAGGCGACCAGTAGGCCAAACTCCCAAAAAGTCAGTGCATAGTCCTTTAACCCTCCAGTGGTATTTCCCTGCAATTAACATACCGTCTCCTGTAACCACCATTCAAACTTGTCCAGGCTGAAAAAGTACAGGCTGCAGACTAGCGGGCAAGAGAAATTTCCATCCCTGAACATATCACACAACTTTGCATCAAAATACAATCTAAGTGGACAACGGTTTGGAAGAACGCTCAATTTGAAACACTTAACAAGATACTCTGCCAAAGCTCAGTCAACCCATATAATTTATTGGCTCAAAAATCTTCATTTCAAGCTTCACTTCGCAGTCTGTTCCATTCATGTTTTTCTGTACTGTACATTACACAGTTGATTATGTCTGCTTATATGTGGTATGTGCTGTATGTGAGTTACAGTCTGTCATGTCCACTATGTGTTGCATGTGCTGAATCTCACTTTGTCGCGTAAGAATTTATTGTGAAGGACACCAGTGAATTCAGTTGAATCACATGCAACGTCACATGCATACAGGTCGTGTTTTCAGCGAGTCTGCACTGCACGTGTCTCTTAGTTATTACACAGGTGGAATAATTCTCCATACTTTGCATGCACAGTAAGGAACCTGTCAGTCGGTTCGTCTGTTGCTTGAACCAACCCAGATGAGTCAGCCAGGAGACAACGGTGAGCTCACCCACAGCAGGAAGACAGAGAGGGAGAGAGAGAGAGAGAGAGAGAGAGAGAGAGAGAGAGAGAGAGAGAGAGAGAGAGAGAGACAGACAGAAACAGAGAGAACGAGCATGTGCATGTGTGTGGGAAATGTAAACAATTATATCTACAAAAACAGAGGAAGACACAATCCATATTTTGAAAGTTAGAGATACATTACTTCAGAGAGACGGGAAGAAAAAAGGCGAGAAATGGAGAAGTGGAGAAAAATGGACAAAGTTAGAAAGATAGACAGAAAAAAATGGTCAGAGAGAGAGAGAGAGAGAGAGAGAGAGAGAGAGAGAGAGAAAGACAGAGGTGGACAAAGTGAAAAACAGCGAGAGAGATGCACATAGAGAGATAATGGACAGAAAGGATTGATCACAGATGTTGAATGATAATATCTGCCAAATCATGTACCGTAGAAATTGAAATGGAAGGTTGACGTCACCCATGGAGCCTCTGTGTGTGTGTGTGTGTGTGTGTGTGTGCAGCAGTGTGTGGATCTGTGTTTACTTCTGTTGCGATTATCCTGTTTCCAAAATGAATGTGATGTTGAACCAGCCAGCCCTTGTCAGAGGGGCTTTGTAGGATCCAGTACATCATCTGCTGTTATCTATTCATCCCTAAATACTGGACATCATGCATTAGCTGGGAGATGGCTGTTACCTTGGCAACCACTCGCATACACGCATGGACATTGTCATAAGTTTATTTCATTATCGTATTGAGACCAGTCTTGACGTAGCCCCCTTGTTTTTTGGTCAGCATATTCACAGTCTGGGCAAGGAAGTGCATAAAATAGCATTATGGGTAATATATTTGCCTGTATGTTCTTTTTAGTCAAATGCTTCCAATGTAATACAGATTCCAGAATCACATAATGCAGAGTAATAAGGTTGAGGGATTTTTTCAGTCAGCCTGTTGCATTTCCAGTTGATTTAGTGTACTCTTTCAGTGTGTGGTGTTAAAAGCAGGTTATACAATGGACATAAAATGGATGATATGGTCTTCAGGACAAACGCAAGAGAATACAGCGTGTACGTCTGGTATAAATGTAGAAAAACAAGCCCATCATTTTCTGCTTGGATGACTGCTATTGTTCCGTCCCATGTGAAAGAACATTTCAATTACCCCGAATCAGAGACAGCGCCTTCAGGTTGTCACATTGTAGCTGCACGAAAGGGCAAGGTAGCTGTGTAAAATCTGAAGTTACACGAGGCAAGCCAATTTGTGACTCAGCATGTCAAATTGGATTTGCTATTTTTTTCCTGATAGTTTCACGTTATATGGATTTATAGACCTATGGATGTACTCAGCGACTTCTGCTTGATCGATTGAGTAACTGAATAATTCACTGTTTTCACTCCAATCTGTGGCCATTTTGCATTCCTCCCAACAACTATATTTTTGTGATACTATTGATCCCCAAAGAAGAAAATCTTTTTCACTTGACCACTTCCAGAGTGAAATCAAACTACAGGGTCAGCCCAGGGGTAAATTGGGATTTGGTTCAAAAACCGATGTTATCAAGTCTGAAATTACTACTAAGGTATATGATTTGGACTCAGAAATACATGGTAGATGGTCATTTACAGCACAGAAGCACATATATATTTTTCATAATCAACCTACCAATGTCTTTACTGTTGTGTTGTTCATACATACATGTGCACTGATGATTAGATGAGTAGTATTTATTAATATAATCCATGTGTGACGCGCAATATCTTAGACACCACTGATCCGATTTTCACAAAACTTGGGGAAATGATGCATCTCACCGCTGCGTTCCAGCATTCAGAATTACACTGATTGACCAAAGAGGGAACTACAATTACAGCTCAAAACAAGGTTACATATTTGTTTGATTGGTCCAGATGGGGACTTCATCATTTGTGTTTACTGTTGGCTGGTATCTAGTTGTAATTTCTAGCTCTTCCAGCCCATATGTGTTGTCAAAGCCTGCACTACCTTTCCTGTCACTCTCACTCTGTAGTAAATCAGAAATGTGCAAAATATATGAATCACTTTTAATTTGTCACCAGTAAGTCACCTTTCTTTTCATATCTGAAGACCATCTTTTGCTTTTTGTTGGAACCTTTTTTCACATGTATTTTCCGCATTTTTGCTGTTCCTACGCACCTGGACTAACGTTTAGCATACCTTAAGTCAAGAGCGAAAACTTCCTCTGTACTTTCAATAAAGCAGACCTTCCACCATAATAATTCAGAGAAAGAGAGTTACATCCATAGTCCCGTCAGTGAAATACAACCCAGCCTAATCTCCAGCCCTGCTGGACTGTGCTTAGTGTTTCCATGGCACAGGGTCAACCGGTCCAACATCTGCACTACAGGAGAGATCACCTTGACGCTCACGTGCCTTCCTTTGTCCCCAAATCACTTTTGATCCAATAGACCGGTTCCCCTCAGGCACACCGGCGGGACCCCTGATAAAAGGTGAAACAATGGCTTCCTAAGCAGGTGGGATGGGAGTGGAAATACTAAAGACGGGTGGGAGAGGGTCCTTTTGTTTGCCCTCCATCACCTCAAAACAAAACAATCCAGAGTATCCTCCTCCCCCCAGGTATATACAGGCAAGTGACAGGTGTGCTAGAAACCCCTGAACTTTAATGCTGCTTTCTCGTTCTAGCATGCCAAAGGTTGATTGTATACATGAATAGTTCATGTGATTCCCTTCACTGAAATTAATAGTTTCAGTTATGTCTGGAAAGGAAAGGAACTGGTTATGTAAAAGTTACAGGATCAATACCAAGGAATGTAGGGAGGCTCAAGGTATTCTTCGCTGGGATCTCAAATAACTCGTTGAGCACAGCCCATGCACCCGCACACACTGGCCTATCTCGACCCTCTCCCAAAGAATTCCTCTCATTTCGGGAGTGAAGACAACAGAAAACCCTCACAACCTACAAACACGCCTTAATTCATGCAACACCAGAACACATTAACCCATTTTAATGTTCTTGTCTACAGTGAGAGCTGCGTCTATATTGTTCAAAGTTTTATGCCTAACAAAGGCAGGTGAAATGCATCACTGCGTTGCATAATATAGGAGTGATTCCCATGGGAGCTGACATTAATGCAGGTGATGAGATTTCCTCAGATATTATATGAATGGAAGTACGCTGCAAAAGATGCACATTTTGCCAAGTGTTTTTACCTTTCACCTTTAACTCATCGTATGCTGTACTTCAGGAAAAGCAAGGTTGCAGACTTGCTTGCAGTGATCAAAGTCAGATGCTATACCAATCAGAACCTCACTGACTACGGTGGAGGTTTTTACAACGGCCTATAAAGGGCCATGTGCAGGTATCTAGAGAAACAAGGAAGGATGTCTGCACACTGAATATAAGCTCCCAAAGTATTTATTGCAACGTTTCGACCAGCAAGGTCTTCGTCAGGTATCTAGAGCCAGACTGAAATTTGCCCAATGGATTCTGGCAGCGGTTAAGCTTGGTGGATTTGGATGAAAACTCTGCACTGTGTGTGTGTGTGTGTGTGTGTGTGTGTGTGTTTGTGTGTATGTGTTCTCCATCCACAGCTGTGAAGGGAGGATGATAAACTCCTTCACTATCTGATAGACCTCTATGCTCAACTCCTAAATTAAAATTTGTACGGCTTGGACACTTGGCCTCACACAAGCACTCTCTCTCTCTCTCTCTCTCTCTCTCTCTAGCTCTCCCTCTCTCTCTCTGTCTCTAGCTCTCTTTCTCACATACACACTCACACGCTGAACTCCCTGAACACTGTACTGAACTGTCAGTGGCACAATGACCCTACACACTCAGCCAGATAACACAGTGGCCATTGTTCAGGGAGTCGTGGCTTGGACAAATTGATTGAAAATCAAATGAACAGCATTCCCTTTTAGTGGATCTCAAGTGATCTAAGGCCATCCGCAAGGAACAGCTGACTGATACAGCTGATAGTGTATCTTGTTTCTAGACAGACCGGCGTTCCTCAAATCTACAGATGGACGGATTCAGGATGTGAAGAGACTAAGAGTGATACCAAAAGAATAAGTAAAGACCAGAAGTGAGTTACCTTCTGAAAAGAGATATCCATCATTTTAAAAAGTGACACTTGATTAACACTTTATGCCCTTTATTATACTATTGGGGCAACTAAGCCAATGCCCTTTTGTTATCATTTTAATATTATGTAAGTAAAAATGAAAAGGCCTAACTTCCAAACATAGACAGGCTTGGTTAACTTATCCCAAACTGCTGCAGTATGAAGTGAATATCAAAATGAAGTAAGATAATAACAATATACAACCAACAACACATGTAAAGACTGAACATACAACATTCTTTTTACAGGCTTTCGTCAAATTAGCTCCAACACTCAGGACATGCAGATTTCCAGAAGAGAGGGAAGATAGTTGCAATATACAACGTCATATTCATTGAACAAACAACATATTAATTTCATAGTCTCTTGTCAAAATTAGCTCCAACAATCAAGACACGAGGGATATTACGGCAGCACAGAAGATGGGATCAGCAACTCCCATCAATCATTCCCGACAGCGGGCAAGACTCTGGCAGTGTGATGGATGACAGTGGCGAAATGAGAGAGAGAGGAATGCGCCATACGTCCAGCTTGTCACACTAAGTTTATACTGCTACACATCAGCGCTTCCACCACTTCATGATCAGCATTTGCAAAGACCATTCACACCAGTGGAGCCTATGCATGAAGACAGTGCAATCAAATGTTGGAGGAGAAGGTAGCGCTGGTTTTCTTCACATCACAACATCTTCGCAACCGTGATTTTATGAGTCATCGATCACCTGTTTGGAGTGAAAAAATACACAGTGTAAACACACAAACACACTCGCACAGAAGCACGCGCGCGCGCACACACACACACACCCACACACACACACACACACACACACACACACACACACACACACACACACACACATCATATGGCCAAACTGAATAGAATGAATTTACTTGCATGTGATGGTATGACAGGGAGGTATGGTATGTCACTGAGGAGCCAGTATGGCAATGTGCAAAAAAGAAGTAATATTATGAGAGGGCACGGTCTGTTATTCCAAAAAATCTCCCAGTTAAATATAGGATGAAATTAATGGAAAACAAAGATTTTCCTCCCCATCATCCCCCTTTGATTAAATTTGAGACAAATAAGCTTCTGGAAACATGAGCAGCCGCTGAGCTGCACAGCAGCAGTCACACAAGGACAGCATTAACACTTAGAGGCTTTGTAGACCAGAGGCAGTCAAAACTGTCCAAATTACCAGGTGGTGATAATTGCACTGGGAGACAAAAATAGTTTAGTTTTAGCAGGACGCTGCTGCTGAAAGCAGCTGTGGATGGGGAAAACAAGTGAGAGGCAGACATCCTGGGCTGCCTGGTGTCGCCAGCAGCCCAATAAACTGACCACAGTGTTCAACATGCTGTTCTACACGCTGTTAAAGTCTTCACACTCCACCATGCAAGTGGCATGAAAAAGCCATTGCGGTGTAGCCACTCCATCCTCTGCAGTTTGTATTTTTCTGTTCAAGTCTGTGTTAATTCACAAGTCTGTTTGTTAATTGCGCAGGGAAGATCTCAGTGTCTCAGACTATGGGTTGGGACCCAAAATGGCCTACTTCTAGTGGGTCCCTCCATGAAATGTGCAGCAATATGCTTTTTGATTCCAGGATGGGACACTAAATCTCTCTGTTGTGTCAAGGGCTGAAAAAGAAAAAAAAATGGGAAAGATAATTGAATCACATGTAGACTGCAAGTAAGTCCGTGCTTAGCTGACCCTCTTATACAATAGTGATTGATTGACACTAGAAGTGGAACAGTACATAAACTCTTTATTTAAATAAGATTAGAAACACACCGATGAAATAGATGTATGGTAAAATGAAAGACCTCCTTTCAAACTTCTAAGTAAAGGTATTTAAGTAAACCATATTAAATGCACTTAAGTAAAAAAGAAAAAAAGGGTACACTTTCAATAAAACGTCCTGGCAGTTCAGTGCAAACAAGTGTTAGTTTTAGGATTAATATTGTTAAGGTTCGGTTTAAGAGGTCAGTGGTCATATTCCGCTTGCTCTAGATCCTTCTTCTGAACGTTAGCTGGTTTGAAGGTTGGATAGGTCATCATTTTGCAAAATGTTAGAGTGAAAGGTTTCATTCCAAAATTAGGAATCCCCCATTTGAAAAAGTGACACCTACTCTTACAAAATGATTGATCTCATGCAATGAAAACAAATTATTGTACTTTTTAAAGGATAGTAGATGAGATAGTAGGTCAAAAGTCTGATCAGAACTGTATTTCATATACTGTATACTTTGAAATGTGCTGCGGTAAAAGTATTAAGTCCCCTTAAAGAGCCAATCTGTAATTCGCTACATGTTTAAACACTGTTGCCCCACTCCTGGTTTTGTTTGCACAGTGAGTTATTCAGCTGAAGACATTTTTGTCATTCTGAAATGTATTGTCTAGCTTTCGATACATGGACTGACCGTATATAACGCTGCAGTAACACTGACTTGGTTCATTGCTACAGTGTGAGGTTCCTTCAAATATTTGAGGGAACTTGTGTCAGATTATGATATTTATGTAGACCCTTATCAAATTCACAGATAGAAATACCCTATGGCTACTTATACTCAACTGCATTCCTTCCTCCTGACCACAGTTTGAGCTGAGTGCTCTTTGGCGGGTCAAACTCATGCATAATATACTGCAGTTGCAGCCTGCAGTGAAAATCAATATAGAAATAAGCACACAATACAGCATTTCTGTTTACTGGCAATGTATTTATAGTATATTCAAACCAGTGATGTATGACCACCTGTCTCAAGGACATCACTCGCTGATTTCTTATTATGTTTATGGGAGCCTGCACATGATTTTGACCTCAAACCTTGGACTAGAAACATTATCAAGAAAAATGGGTGTGCTGGAACAGTTAAGTGTTTGGGCTCTACTTTTACCCATTATATGTTTTTAGACCAGCATCCACCAAGAAATAATGTGCAGAGGCCTGTGAACCACAAGCAACTTACAGTATGTAATTAAATTCAAAGAAGGCCTTAGACTTCCTCGCCCAAATAGACCCTTGGCTAGACAATCACAGCAGTAGTTTGATGGCTCATTGTATTCAAACAGTAATTATGTCCTTAAAATACAGTATTGCTCTTTCAGCAAGAGGCCTAGCCTGGTGTTTGGCCTCCACTACAGCTCACTTCCCTCTCTATGAAAAAATATTAGGAGTTCTATTCCAAAATGCTATATATCCATTCTGGAAAAAATATATCAATCAAAAAATCAAGTTCATCATTCAGTATCTCTAAAACACAGAGGGTCCAGACTGTATAACTGTTATCATTTTGTCAGCCAAGGACTTAACGTATCTACTCTTCTTTAAAAAGTAATATAATTTGTTTTAATTTTGTGGTATCAACCATGTTTCAAATATCTGATTTTGGAACCAAACTCCTCATATCATCTTATCACATATAGCAGCCAATCAGGAAGTCCCCTTGAAAAGAAACAAAGTTGCTCATTTCTTCTGTTGTTCTAGTTGGTGGATGCCTGATTGAATCAAGACCTACAGCACATTAGGTACATGCGAGTGTGTTGCAGCTACTTACGGAAAGTTTTCATTATTCTATTCATAGTTGCAGAGCCTTACTATGTCTGGATTCAAGCAGAGCTTTTAGACATGACTCAGTCATGAAGCCTATTTCATTACGAGAGAGTCAATAAAATCATCCTTGCACGTCAACTGCAAGGAAAACATGTGGTTTTTAAGTTAAAATACTAATGAAACTCCCAAATACTTCTACATCTATCTTTTTCTCTTGCTCTCTCTCTATCTCTTGTACCTATCTAGCTTTTACCCTGCCCTGCAAACAGCGTTTATACTTTTGATCCGGTCAGCATCAACCATGTAACCCAATCCAGGCGCTTTCATGATTAAATTCAGTTTGACATAGACCGCCACCTGCTGGCTGCTTCATAGACTTTTGCAGACAGTTAAAGAAGTGATTCAACCAAAGTTTTGATGGAAGTTACTGTGTTGTGCTGTGTTTTGTACAGCACACGTGTGTGTGTGTGTGTGTGTGTGTGTGTGTGTGTGTGTGTGTGTGTGTGTGTGTGTGTGGGGGGGGTCATCTTAGGAGGAATAAATTAAAAAAGGGGCATTATGTACCTTGGCATCATCACCGTAGTTACTGGTGTCACTGATTTGATTGCAGGAGTCTGGAGAGAGAGGAGGAGGAGGAGGAGGAGGAGGAGGAGGTGACAAGTTGGTCTGGGACAGAGCCAGGTTGCCAGGTTCCTGGGGTCTTTAGTGAGCTGTCTGCCTTTACAGGCTCCTTGTCCTTTAATCAAGGCCTCGGACTCGGTGGGCTCCAGAGTTTGACAGGCTTCCTCTGCATGTTGGCTGGGCTGTGCTGCTCTGGCCTAGATAATGAGGATGGAAAATGTCAAAAAGTTGGCAAAAAGTTGAGAAACTCTTATAATGTGGTTATGTAGCTTTAACTGTCATGACTTCATTCTTGAGGGGAATGTAATAATATGTAAGGGTTAATGTTGAATGAGAAATTGTTGCATTTCTTCTGTTTAGTCTTAATCTGTCTGGACAGATTTAGAGTCTATTATTATTATCATTATTATTATTATTATTATTATTATTATTAATAATATTATTATTATTATTATTTACTATACGTTTTTCAAAATGCTTTTTAGTCTGTTTTAGTCTATTTTGTGCCCTTTGCTTTGTTCTGTTTCCTTGTGCTCTATGATGTTGTATACTGTATTTCATAATTTTGTTCTGTGATTGATTGTTGATTAGTTAGATAGGCTCATTCTCTGTGAAGCCCTTTGAGACATGCTTGTGATGAAGGGCAATATAAATAAACATATTTTTCTCTATGCACTGTATGTGCAGGTATTTCTTTATTATTTATTATTCTGTACTTATTATTCTTTCTTTCTTTCTTTCTTTCTTTCTTTCTTTCTTTCTTTCTAAAACTGCCTTCCCATGCATGAACATCAAGGAGGTTAACTTGGCACATGGCTCTAGTCGCGGTGTTGATGACGTAAACAGGAATCCCCACTGGAAAGCAATGGGGATTGACTCCATAAACCTGTAAACTCAAGTTACACTGAAAAACCCAAAGAATACTATAAACAGCAATAAGTGTATTCTACAACTGAGCATACATCACCGCTGTGCCCAGCCAGCCGCAGTCTCCTTTACTGTACTAATCAGTTGTATTGATAGACATAGAATCTTTAAATGAATCAATCTTTTTAAACCTGAAAAGTTTCAGATCTGGTCCACATGGGGCTAAACATCAAAATATGTTTTGGCATCTCTGATATATTAAAAAAAAAAAAAAAAAAAAAAAAAAAGGTCTTTAGATGCTCACAGAATTATTAAAGAGGTTTCTATGAACCAGTAGTCCCTTAAAATAACCTTACATTTTCATGAATTTACATGAATTCACCCCTTCATTCATGCAAAATCCCCTTCAAATGCATGAAGGGAGTTATTAATGGAGGAGATCCCATCGAAACCTCCTTAAACACCCATTATTCTTGACTACTTACTTCGTAATTTAATGAAAAATGCAGGGACTTTTCCATTAATTTCCACTTAATAACCCTGTACACCATGCACAAAAGGCATGAAAAATCCCTTAATTACTAGAGTCTCTGTGAATCAACCCATGAATAAATCCCTGATACTAACCCTACTGTTTTAAAGCTGTTATTTTTAATGGATAATTAATGTTTATGTAATGGCGAAATTAAGGACATTTCAGGGATAAAATGAAGGGGTTTGGTTTCATAGGTAGTTAAAGGTAGCAAATGGAGGTTCAGCAGGGAATCACTGGGGAAAATTCATACTAGCACTCTGTCCAACGACAAGTGAAATACTGGGGAAATATTTAAACAATTATTTACACCACAACCCTGACTCTGAGGAGTGTAGAAGCACAAGTGATGAAGAGCTGAAGAGTGCTGGTCAGCAGGACAGCAGCAGAGCCAGCCAGTCTTCCTCTGGAGTTCACTGATGTTTCTTCTTCTTCTCTGCAGTGCAGGTAGACCTGGAAACACTCACCTTCAGCTGTGGAGACAAGTCACATCAAGGCAGACACACAGCTACATTTATTGGACAACTAACAGACATTTTAATTCAACTGCATTAACATTCTTCATTAATTGTTTCCAAAGTTTTTGGTCTATTTCACTACTGAATACAAGCAGATTGGGAGAACTGAGGTTGTGCAAGAACTTGGTTCTTTATAAAGATAAGTGTCCCATCTCCTTTTTCTCACATTAGTTGTTTCTGTATGTAAACTCAGTTTACATTTTGTTTTGATGCTCTTTTACAGAGTTTAGTTACAAAGATGTGTGAGCAGTGACCTAAAGGGTTCCCCTTCCAGCAGCTGACAGCTGATAATATAAAACACTTTTGCATCATAGTGGTTTGTATAAATGCTTGGATCTTAACAGAATCTCTTCTTTAGATGCTTTGCCATTGAGCCATAAAAACTTCACAGCAAAGTTATTTCTGTAACCATGAATTGAGTGGGGATGACTTCCCATGTCTTAACACAAATTATTACATGCATCCCCAAAAATACTAATTTTGTCAAGTTGATGTATGTATCTATCCTCTCAAATCCATGTTTAAGAATAGTGAGGTATGTGATAGCTTCTTGCAAATCAAACAACATGAAGAAGGCATTTATAGAGACATAAATGATGGTTCATATTTCAAAAACATCCTCTATTCTCACAGCAACGACATGTTCTGCAGATCCAGTTGTATTATGATGATTTTGAAATGGCTCATCCGTTAGGCTCAAAAAAGGGAGTACATAAGCTTTATTTCATTTTGAAGAACCTAGCACCAAGATGCAACTCTGAGTTGATGAATATTCATCTTGTGGCTCTTTTTCATTCTGAAGATCTGAAGAAAAATGGATTTGATGAAATACGAAAGCCTCTGATGATTTGAAAGTTTAGGAAAGCACAGGAATAGAGCGACCTTTTTCTGAAACACCGTGCTTGTGTCTGTATTTCAGGTAACAGGTGATCATTTAGCTTTCAGTCCTTTAGTGCTACATATTGTTGTAGATTAGGTTTGACCACTAAGGATGAGTTACAGTGTATTTAGTGAGGATCACCTTGGACTGATTTTTCGTTCAAAAGAGCATCATTTGGAACATTGTAACGTGCTACAGGAAAATCCCACATTGGCCTCGGCATTTGGTGTTGTAAAACTTGTATGCTCAATTCATTACAGTATTTCCACTGCTCCAGAAACTATGCAGTGGATATTAATGCATTATTTGCTTGAAGGTGTGGTGCAATATGAACTGAAACTGGTTTTCCAGTATCTTGTGAAACAGTGTTATCTCTCTTTAGACACATTGTCAGAGAGGATTCAAAGCTTCAATTATGGTTACACAGAGAGAAGAAGCAAACCAGGTGGGTTGAAAATGGATGATGGCAGCAGAAACCTTGGTTTGAATGCAGTTCAATCATGGTGTCTTCTGTGATTGAAAGAGATAACAGGTATTGGAGCCTTTTGATCCAGATGAATATTGTATTCTCACCTGTTGTTACATATGGAATGACATATTATTTGAAGCATTTGATTTCTGAACACCACAGGCTATTTAAATCATTGTTTCCTGAAAACAGATTGATTCCTAAGCGTCACTTTATGATACATTACCCAAGATGCATCTGGAAAATTGGCCCGCTTGTTCGTGGTGCATGAGATTTGAAGCTAAACTATTTTTTCAAAAAGTGTGAAGAATTTCAAAAACCTCACAAAATCTTTGGTAAAGCAACATCAGCGACAAGTCGAGCATTACATTTAAACTTATACTCAGATGTCTCAACTACCAGTTGGGTTAAAAATTATGGCACTGAATATCAATTAGTTTGTTTGTGTTGGAACAGACCTGGATATGCCACTTTTCAAAAAGATCAGTAATAGCATTATAATTGAAGAACAAGCTTTCATAATAGTTGGCCATGTTGATACTCTTTATTTTGATGATCACTTTAATGGATTATGTATTGAGGAGAGAAGTGACCCATGTTCTGTCATCTGCATTGAAAAGCTGATTTATTCATTGTTACATTGTGGGGTGAGGGTGTAATTATTGATTGCTCTACAGTGTTAGAATGGAAATAAACTATTTGGGAGATTTGAGGATGTAATCTTAAAGATTTAATTGTGCAATACTGTATTTACACCCTGTAGTGTTATCAGAGGCAACTCCAATAGTAGCTAAGTAGACTATGAGAGATTTGATTTTTAACACTTAACACCAGTGTTAAGAGGATTCAACACTGACGTGTGTTGAATAGTGTTACAGTCTAACTATACAAAGACCCATATAGACATTTGTATTGAAACTGACTCTCTTAGAGTTGTTTAGGGGCTGCTGAATTTGCTGTGCCATACAATTTTCAATGAACTAGTTTTGTGGGAATATTTTGACCCATTACCAGACACCGCCTGCAATTCTGTTCAAAACATTTTTCTCCAAAAGTTCTTTGAATCTAATTATTTTCTGGTTGTTGTTTTTTTCACATTAAAAATCACTACATCTCACAAAACTAATTAAAACTGAATTGATAGCAATGAAGTCTACAATTACATCAAAGAGTACAATGAATAGGACCAGAGACAGAAATGAAGGCTAAACTGACTTTAGATTAAGACAAATGAATAGAAATGATTATTATTTTGATCATCATCATTCATTTTTATGATGATGATGATGCTGAGGCACGGGGTGATGGAGGTGTGGCGGATGGGGATAGTAAAGACATGTCGGGCCTGGCTGAGGACAAGAAGACGAAGAAGACTAGAACCACGATGAGGCAGGTAGAAACACAGGCAGGTGGGACAGGTTTCTGAAGGAGAGCATGTGCACACACACACACAGACAGACACACACACACACACACGCACACACACACACACACACACACACACATACTTCCTCTTTCTCCTCCTCCTCCTCTGTCCTCATCCTTTTCTTCCTCCTCCCCTTCCTTGACTTCTTTCTTTTTTTTCTCCCCTTCTCCTCCTCCCAATCCTCCTCCTCTTTCTCCTCCTTTTTCTGCGCTTCCTCCTCCTCCTACTCATTCTCTTCTTCCTTCACCTCTCATTCCTCCACGCTCTCTTCCTCCTCCTCCTCCTACCTCTCCTCCTGCACCTCCTTCACCTGTTCCATTTCTTTCTCCTCCTCCCAGCACAGAACTTGGGGAAAGGTGATGATGGTGGTGATGATGATGGTGGTGATGATGGTGGTGGACACAGTTCTGGTGGTCCTCACACACCTGGTGCTTGTTGGCTGGTGGCAGAGGGGAGTTGAGGTTGGATTGGTAAATATGATGGTGATGATGATGGTGATAATGGTGATGAAGGTGACAGTCCTGTTCTGGACTGGTGTTCTTCATCTGGTGCTTGTTGGCCGGTGGCAGAGGGGAGTTGAGGCCGGTCTGAGGATGATGGTGGTGATGATGATGATGATGATGATGGTGATGGTGTGTATGGCCGGTACAGCGAGGTGGAGTCAAGGTGGTGTTGCTGAACGACAATAAACACAATCAGTTTCCTTAGGAATCGAAGCAAAGTCGATTACTTTCACTTGATTACTTGTAGTGAAAAATATTCAAAGACAAATTAAAGTAACATTTACTGCTCCATCAAATTTGGTAGAAAATGTCATTCAGTTATTTCCCTCAAGTTCCAAAGTGTACCTACCTGTTACTGCTGTTAGGTGGAGACCTTGCCACCATGCGAGCCGGCTGAGAGCTTTTCTGCTCTGAGTTCCTCTTCAGGAGGTTGGCCCTCCTCTTTCTCTCCTCAGATCTGGTTTTGGCCCGACCCCTTCTGGGCTGAAAGGAGGAGCGAGACTTCTGCCGATCTGCAGCCTCAATGACAGGAGGCACCGCCTCAATGACAGGAGGCGCTGCCTCACTTCTGCCAATGAACAAGCTGCGAGCCAGGGAGGAGGACTTTCCACTGGAGGAGATATGACAATCAATCAATCTATTCATCAGTCAACCACTCACCTTCATCTAACTTAAACAAAGCAGTAACCACACACACACACACACACACACACACACACACAGACTTACTGGGAGCAGTCGTGGTTGCTGCCACTCAGGTGGCTCAGAGTGACAAATGGATGGCTGAGGACTTCGCCAGGCAAAATCCTCTTAGCTGCATCCATTTCCAGCATCCGTTTTAAAAGACTAACGAACTGTCTCCTGTCCTCGACCTCTGCCCCATCATCTGTAGTCAGGTAGAACTGGATTTGGAAATAAGAAGCAAAGTCCAACAGAAAACCAGATAAATCAATTATTCTGGATTATGGAAACAGAGCCAACGAAGGTGATGAAGTTAATCAATTTAGCCTTGACAACACAACACCTACCTCTCTTAGTTCATCTAGAGAGCTGAAGGGATAGAAGAGGTGGTGACCAGACTCTATCCCTGTGTCTGCTGTGTATTCATCTGGGGTCTGAAAAACATAGATAGGACACCTCTTGGTCACTGTCATTCATTTACTGTTATATTTTAAATAAATCCACAGGCACTTTTAGATGAGAAGATGTTGTTTGGTTGTGGTACCTTGAGCCTCCACAGGTTCTGGGGAGCCTCTCTCCTGAAAAAGGAGGCGGTTTTTGCTCCAGCACTGAGCATGTGATGCCCTGGCTCTCCCCGGGTGTGCATGATAAAGCGGAGCTGGAGAGACAACACATGGTACACATGGACATTAGTCTAGAATATATATATCAAGATCCCATGAGGTTTTGGAGATGTGTCGGTTGCGATCGACTCCTGGAGATCTTTCAGGAAGAGTATCTATGGAAGCAGCAGTGCTAGATCTATTAGGAATAGAGTAGACAGGAAGGTTACTAACCAGATCATATTCACCCCTCCCTGTATAGAAGGAGTGGCCGAGGAACAGGCCACCCATCACGCAGCCCAGAGACCACATATCTATGGCCTCATTGAATGGGAGACCCAGGATGATTTCTGGAGACCTGAGGGGCGAAGAAGAGTATACAACATGAGACATATGTGACACAGCCTCTTATTTACTGCTTATTGATTGTAGGAGACAGACACTAGTAGAGTATCAGTGCAGGGCTTTAGAGCTCTCACCTCCAGTACAGGGGCTGACAAACATAGCCGATCTTTGCCTTTGATGTTGGTATGGCCAAGCCAAAGTCGATTAATTTGACCTGGATTGGCTCTTTCAGGCGGTTCACCAGCATTACGTTGTCAGGTTTGAGGTCAGTGTGGATCACTCCCACAGTCCTCAAGCCGTCCAACGCCATCGAAAGCTGCAGGTACAATATAGAAATGTAGAGTTGATGCCATAGTTGGACATTGAAAAAGCAATTTATTTTGATTTCTCTCGGACAAAAGTTGGGGATTAATTTTTTTTAGATTTTCTCTATATTTGGCTTTATCGTTTCAATTGGTCTGCAATCTATTTGTGAAAACTACATCCACTGTACCTGATGAATGATTGGCCTAATCTGTTTCAGAGGCAGAGGGCTGGACCTCCTCTCCCTCATGTAGTCCCACAGGCTGATGTCCAGCTCTTCAAACACTAGACAAGTGTGTCCTTTCAGCATAAAGCAGTCGTGCCACTTTACGATGTGGCACTTGTCCAGGTCCAAATGGCGCAGTTTTTTCAGCATGGCAACCTGCGAGTACACAAAGAGTTAGAGATCGTTATGTGATCAATGTTTAGTTCACATATGACATAATCAATTTCATCAGTGGGTCAAGTAAAATCTGACCACCAGGACAAATGCTACTCAAGCAAATCAAAAACATTTAAGTGGCCCACCTCCTTTTCGGCCTCACGGACGTAGGCCTCTTTATCCTTTAACACCTTCACCGCCACGCTCTCGTTGGTGTCTAGCTTTAGACACCTAACCACTTTTCCAAAGCTCCCCTCTCCCAGGACGGCCTGCAGCTTGTAGTTGCTGCTGCGGGGCTCCTGCTGGGGCGCAACAGCGACCGAGAGGGGACGAGCGGACTGGAGGCGTCTTGGACGACGAGTTGTCATTGTGAAAGAAAGCTGAGGGGAGACGAGAGAGCAGAGAGAAAAGAGTGAGATACTTTATTAAATACTAATTACACTAATTTATTTGAACTTTATAGAAAAGTATACTCTCACTCTTACCTCAGACTTGGGTAAAAACTGAGTAATTGATTTTTAATTAAGTGAAATGTGTCAATACTTTCCAACAGTATCAGCTTCCCTTTGCTTCAGAAAAGGAAGTCACCAACTCACCTCAATATCGTCCTTCCTCTGCTTGCAGAGGTACACAGATTTGGAGCTTCTCTCAGTAAGTAGAATGACACTGTCTTGAGTAAAAAAATATGCAAAACACTGGAAAATACTAGGAAAGCAATGCTTATCGCACCTTTGGTCTTGCAACACCAACCACAGAATGACATCCAGACACAGAGATCTGACAATATGTGTAGAACCATTATGATGCAACTATGGCCTTCCAGATATCCAGACTTCCACTGCTTAAAATAAACAATGAAAATTATTCATATGGCATGTATATAATATAGCATAAATTATAATATATACATCCCTATGTACTTTTTATATACAGTATCTATATATATATATATATACATATATATTCCCAAATGGCATCTTAATCACATCATGTCCAACTCATCCTCACACACCCTTTTCCTTCAATAGAGGCCTGACAGTAGCTGACCTCCCATGACTAATGGTGCCTCCATCTACTGACCTGCTATTCAACATCATATCTAAATGCATACAGCACAAAGCAAAACCAAAAGACCAAATGACTCAATTAATGCAAGTTTTATTTTCAGAGGGCAATGATTATTATTTTGGATATTGTGATCAGCACAAGACAAAGCTGGAAACAGTCACAGGGGAACTAGTCTAGCAGGAGGGACCTTGAAATTTAGAGATACCCCTACCAGAGGTAGAAGAAAACGCTTAAATGCTGCAGACAGATTGTCTGTGGAGATGCATCTTGACTACAAGTATGGCAAGTTTGAGAGCTATCTGACCTTCTGATTCAAATCTACATGAGTTTATGTGCAAGCAGTCCCATGCGGATTGGCTTTGTTTTGCACCTTTTTTTGTTGGTGGGGTGTATCAAAATGTGGACCAATTTAACCATCTTTGCAGTAAAATATTTTTATACAACAATCTGTTTCATTTATGGGAGACCCTAGGGATGCTAAAAAACATTGTTGTGTTTTGTTCTACCTCCGGTAGGGGTATCTCCACAATTAAAGGACTTTTTGAGGCTCATCCACTAGCCTAACGGTGGTGATACAGCAGTGGTCTAAAGTTTAAAACTTATAAAAAAAAAATCATAAAAAATCAACAATACATGCTACAGCTACCCAGCGCATGCGCGATGCCACATGGTAAGACAGGGGAATGTTCTCGTACCGAAATCTCGCGGTTATTTGTCAGCCCCACTGAGGCACCAAAGCTCAAGGAAAATCAGCGACTGGCACGACGAGAAGGAAATAAGCAGCCCTTTGGGTGAGCTTATTCGGATTTCGGGCGAAAGAAGCATCAACTGCAAAAAATGACCAGTGGGTATCAACATATATTTTGACTGTAAGGCATTTATGTACTTCTGTTGTGGTCATTTCGGTTGCATGTTATCTCTGCTCATCGTAGACATGGCGACTGCCGATGTGGGCCCCGTCTATTTGCTGAAATAGACGTATTTCATGGAATGCAGACGAACAGTGTTGTCTACTTGGGCCATGTATTTTGCATGCTAGTTGGGCCGAATAACAGACCACAACTCAGATGTATATTTAAGCTACAGTTTATGTAATTCAGCTATATTGTAACCTCTCACATGATGATGAAGTAACGTCCGACATTTGTAAACACTGATTGTCCATTGGGTCGCTCTTGTCCAGCAGTTACTCTAAGCCTCGGCCTGCTGAAAGCCATTGATAACAGAGAAATAACACGGATATTGGATATTAACGTTACTCCTGGTTGACACGGTGTTAAGTTCGGTAATTATAGTTATTAGAAATCTGCCTCTGCCCTCGTCATTTATGTCTTTACTCGACCGGTGTGACATTTTAACGGTACTTCCAGAGATGTTGCTGTCCTCTGTCCTCTTGTTCTGGGCTTGATGCTCCACAGCGCCTCCCTGCCACGTCGGCTGCAGACAGATTTGTCACCTTGTTTTTTTTTTCTAAAAATCTGATTTATTTATTTTGTTTGATTATTATTTTTTTTCCTTACTGTCTACCATGCTAATTAAGCACTGCACATTGTGCTACTTTTCTGCAAGACAATAAGAAAATCCCTGCAGTGTTGCTTATGCTTGCTGCTTTGTGTGGCAACTGTTTTATAATGGAGGTGTTCTCAGGGTGTAACTGCTGCTCACACATATGATGGGTTGCTCATTAATGTGCCTTTTGTTCAATAACAGTTTATGTCTTGCCTACGTTGCAGGAGGAAACCAACGTGAGCTTGCTCGTCAGAAGCATGCCAAAAAGCAGACTGACATGGGCAAGGGGAAGAGGAACGAGGATGGGTTGTCTGCTGCTGCCCGGAAACAGAGGTAGGCAGCATCAACGTGAGATGAGATGCAGCGAAACTTAAATGATCCCTGTGGTGCAACTGGATGTTTGCAGCTGTAAAATCACAGCCAAAAATCAACATAGCAAGACTAGATTCAGATCCAGTAGTCTTTTGTTTTTTTTCCACCTAGTGTGTTACAGGCAAGGTGGGCCAATTTTGGCTGGGTTAATTCATTCCCCCTACTGGGCCTACACATTGGATACATAGCCTAGATCCCCATTCAGATTTCATTGTGGCATTAATCTAGGGTTCAGTGGAATGTTTCACACTTCTCTCATCATGCCACGCATAGGTCAGTATGGGCCTGTCTCATAGATGGAGACCACCAGGCTCAGCAACTTTTCAGTTTTGTCACATTGGAAGGCAAGAATGAGTCTTCTGTCAAGCAGGTGTTAACAAAGCAAGACATTTTTTTTCCATGCCAAAAAAATTCTCAAACACCTGTCCTATGATTATCATAGATTCTTGTTGTGATGTGACAGTAAACTCACTGTCCCTCTTGTTAAATTTGAACGTATTGCCCACCAAGGCCAGGTTCTGTATCCCAAAGCTTTTAACTTTTGCCATAACTTATGAAGTAGACGTCCTCTGATATAACTAGTCCCGTGCAAAATATCCACATCACAGTAAATTCAGGCAGACTCCTGGCTTCATTGGTGTTATAACAATTAATTTTGCTTGAGAAAATCTGTCTGTTGAAGAATGATCGAATTGGGGCGGCACTGATATCGGTATGGGGGCCGATACCAGGTTAAGTATTCGGTATAGGTGGAGTGAGCTGATGCCAAGAGATCCGGTACCGTAGGTTGTGCTGGAGCCTGGGGCGCGCGTGTTTCAACTGTTTTAAAAAAACAAAATATCAACAAATAATCAATCAATCCAAAATGTTTTTAAAAATGTGTCTTATGCAGTGATCTGGTTATGAATTATTTTCAGAGGTTGCATAATGTGAAGTACTTGTATCGGTATTCTGTATCGGCAAGTACTCAAAGTTGTACTCGGTCTGAAAAAAATGGTATCGGTGAACCCTTATTATTGAATTCAGGTGTGTGATCAGGAACAGCTTGGGGAGGTGCAGGTTGGGACTGGAAAACCATAATCTTCCACTGGAATGAAAAAGGGAGATGCATGTACGAAAAACATATCCCTGCATGATAGATTTTATTTTTTTGATGTGGCATCAGGCGTTGCATTCAGAATAACTAATTACTCTCAAGTGGCTTTTGACCCATCAGCCAGGGTTGCATGTAATGTTGGTGAATATTTCGCAACTAGCAACTTTGTCAATCCAGGAGGCACCATAACTGTCGAGTGTGGAGGTGTGCCACGCTCATTATCCTGTGTGACTTCTCTGGAAAACAGGTTGAGGGTTAATTCTCAACTCCATGAGCAATTTTGTGTGGAGTATTACTTTTTATACGCATTTTCAAGTTTTTGAATTGGTTATCCATATAGATGCATGTTAACGCTCTGTGTGTGTGTGTGTGCTATAGTTGGGTATATCTTAACAAAGTTTGTTTTCTATCTCGAAATCTCCCGACTCATTCGAATGTTTTGTTTTTTCTTCCTTCCTTCCCCCAAGGGACGCAGAGATAATGCAACAGAAGCAGAAAAAGGCGAATGAAGGGGGGAAAGCACCTGAGAAGAAATAACGTTGCAGTCGGAGATGAGTCCGACTCGGTGTTCAAGATCGTCCCTCATTCAGCATTCTTCCTGATATTTATGAGAATGGATCTTTCATTTTTGTCTAGACTCAAGAATATAGGATCCTACATTCTTCCCTATGGCAAATGACATTGCTTGTTGCTTATTGGAATTGTGTTATTTTACCTGGTGAAATAAAGTCTGAGCAAGTTAGTGGTTCTCCACTCTGGTCCTGCATGTCTCATTCAGAGGAGCATCAGTGGTGTAAGCAGCAGGAGTATGAAGTATGAACAATTCTCAACACAAAGCATCTACATAACGATTGTGTATTTTTGTATCAAAATGTCCCCTGCTGGTTCCAAATAAAATATCTTTTTAGTTCATGCTTGCTCGAGTTATTTTGCGTGTTGGCGTAGAGAAAACAGTTGTTGATTTTTGTTGTATGTTAAATGTCAGTTACATCTTGTAGAATCCTCTTCATGTCATATCAAGTTGTCAAGATTTCGTTTTCTGAAATTGAACATGACAATGGGGATGGAGGAATGATCAGGAAATAAACTTTAATTAGCCGTTTTTCCACTGTGTCCTGGTATCCGGACTATGTCTGTTAGATAATTTCACTTACAATGAGAAGAAATTCTATTAATGGACTGTTCTGCATGTGAAGAGTTGGGGTCAAGCTGTGTTCACAGATTTCATCAGAATTTGAGTTGGCAAGGGTGAAAAAGCAATTACATCATAGGGATAATGTTTGTGTTGGAGCAGCTGTCTTAGCTGTAAACCTTTCACTGAACAGACATCCATACAACAAGCTACAGTTTAATCAGCAGGTTGAATGGCTTCTTTAAACTAGTCTCATCAGAACTAACCTAGCCTAATAACAAAACATGTAGCATTTTGCAATATTTAAATTCTGCTACATGTAATGAAAACTACCTTAATTATGAGAAATAGAGCTAAACAACTAGGGCAGCAGTCTAGTATCTGGTCACCCTAAATAATGAGGTTAGGTTCAAATGAAGTCTTCTCACTTCATATAAAATAGTACTTGGACAAACCCAGCCCAATAAATTAGCACTTCCCAGTGAGATTGTTTGTAGAAAATATGAAACAGAATTTTTTCCAACCATATGCAATGTGTTTACACACTGCAATGCATAAAAGGCTTCATAAGAAAATAAGTTGGCACTGTGCTGTGGACACGGCGCTCTCAGCAAACAAACAATACTTGGATCTATCCAATTTATTTACATGAAGAAAATCTTCACATCGTCAGTACTTTCATGTGAATAACAACGATGCAAGTAAGCGTATGCATAAGCATAAGAAGTGTGATTTAAATGTCGGTCTCTTGGCTAAAGTCTGACTACTTGAAATCTTTCCATCCTCTTTATGAGGGTGTGCCAAACAAAACATCTTGATCTCTGTTCAATCCCATCAATATAATTCTCCTGATTATTGTTTTATTTGTCGTGATATCTCTACAAGTACTTTGAAGAGGATAAAGGGCTGGATTCAGAGATTTGACTTTAATAATGAGAAAAAGGGGAGGCAAAAACAAGAAACACAACACAGACAATGTGGTTACTGATAAAGGCCATGACTGTTATAGTGATTAAGAACTATTCCAATGATTTTGACAAACATCTCCTGACGGTATATAGTGAATGATAGCTTCACAGCTGGTTGACAGCTACAATCCTACACACTGATATGAATAGTCGCTCCCCATTTGAAGTGGTAAGTGTATTTTTTCTTGCAGAGTGGAAAGGCTTTAAAGGCGTTTTTGTAGGTTTTCTGTAGCCAGGCTTGAATAGAGGCTGTGTTGTTGTTCAGCCAGTGCATGTTCACCTGGATCAACTCTAATGAGCTCCTGACAAAGGAGAGGTGCCCAAGTCTCCTCTGTGTCACAAAGAAGTCATAGACCTAGGGTGCAAATTAGACACATACACACACACACACACACACACACACACACACACACACACACACACACACACACACACACACACACACACACACCAGATTTGAGTTATACACCTTTAGATGAAGTAGATATGATGGGTTATGTCTAAGGAAGTTGAACATAAATCACCTCGTCATATTTTTTAGTACAGCTGAAATGGGATGTGGCAGCTGTCACAATGCCAGATAAACAGGATGAATCCAAGGGAAACCTATAAATAAAAGCACAACACAACTTGTTATCAGTGTTAACTTTAGAGCCAGTAGGTTAAATGCTTCGGTTAAGAAAACTGACACCAAATTAAGATAGATAATTGGTCCTTTTTACGCCTCACCCAGACTACCAGTGTAACCCTCCCTGCAAGTGAAAAACCAGTTCAGCCTGAAGCTGGCGTTTGCCAGACAGCCAGCCTGGGCCTGGATAATGGTTGATTGCTTTTATGATGTAAAGATTAACCAGAAACAATTATGAAGTGATGCTTACTTTGCTACTAGCTTGTCCCAATTGTTCTGCAGGAATTTCCACACGATCTCATTGCTCCTGGCTTGACCCGCCAGCTTCTCCACAATAAGGGCAAAGTCCTGGGCTTTGAGTACTTGGTCCTCGAGAGATGCGTTCAACAACCTGATGAAAATGACACTGAACTGAAATATAGCCAAGAAATACCTTGCAAATCAAATTTCTTTATCCATGCCATTGTTTTTATCCCATGTCTAAGAGTCCAGATAGATTCTCAAATAGAGAAGATGCAGATAAAGTAACATGTGCATAATCAGATAAATGGTAAGCTGTACTTGCCACTGTATCTTCTCTCGGTCTTTGGTGTGACAGAGTGCTGTTAGCATGAGGACCTTCTCTTTACTGGATGAGCAGTGGCAGTATTTCTGAAGCAGGTATGTCCACTCTTCATGGCCTCCGCTCATCACGGCCACCTGGAATATCAGGCCCCGCAGACTGGAGGGCAGCCTGCGTCAAGACAAGATGCAACATCACTGGCACACGGCACTCATACAGAGCAAACAGTCCCACAAATTCTTTCATTCATTTTCTCTACCCGCTTAATCCTTTTCAGGGTCATGGGGGACTGGAGTGTATCCCAGCATACACTGGGCAGAAGGCAGGGAGACGACCTGGACCAGTCCCCAGTCCATCACACTCTCGCATTCAAATCTATGGGCAATTTACAGACTCCAGTCCACCTGACCTGCATGTCTTTAGAGTGAGTCACCGCATTGCCCCGAGATAAACACATTTCATAACTGAACTGCTAAAATCAGTGTTTTCTTTTAAGTTGCTTCTTACAGACAGACTTTTATATAATTTGTTTTTTTTACCTATGTTATTTACCTGCTGTGTTCTTCTGATTTTTTAAATTGATGTCTGGTATTTTTATTGTTTATCTTATTGGCTTTTATTAATTGTTGCTTTATTGTCTTTAAAGCACTTTGCAACCCAATTTGAAAAGTGGCATACACATAAAATGTATTATCAAATTTAATAGTATTCCCTAAACGAATACATCTTGTATTAACAGTAAAATGCTCTTTATGGAAGTCATAACATTGGTCGGTCATGGGCAAGATACATTTTTCTTTCTCTGCTTCTTGTGTCTTGTAACACTGGGGTCTGCTAAATTTAATAAAACACATCTGTGATAATAATGTTGTTGTGACATATTCACCACCAGGTGGAAGCATACGCCAAGATGGAAAAAAAATGGTGTTCTTCCTGATGAATATTGGTATCAGATTTGAGGGAAATGTACAGCAGAAAAATTTGGTTTTGATTGATTTGGTTATGTTATGCAATCGTATTTTGTTTATACTATTGTATTCTCCTCGCTAAGCCAAACATGAGCACACACACAGTATCCAGGGCTATGGGTTAATGTGAGATTTAAAGATCTCTTGAAGTGAAAAAATGACTTTTTTGAGTTGTTTGGTGTTGTACATCAATAGAAGATACTCAAACCCTGTAAACGTGTAATTGAATGGCATCTTAGACTGGAGGTAGAGGCTGACTAATAATAGTAGGTTGCCAGTTCGAACCACAGCACCTAAAGGAGAGCATATAGTGTAGCTGTGAGCTAGTGAGGGTGGCCAGTATTTCATCTACAGATCCCACCATCACTGTCAAAGGGCAAATGAGCAAGGTGCTGAATCCCAATCTGCTCCAAGGCTGATGGACTATGGACTGTGCATGACTCTGTACTATAATCCTGGTTGCTTTGTATAAATTAGTAAATACAGTAATGATCTTCATTTCAGGATATGACACAGGATAACCGTACAACACAGGCCACAAAATTCACTGGAATCAAGACTAGCAGAAATATGACGTTTCCTGTAGATGTGCTATCGGTGCGTTTTGATGACTCATCCTGGCAAGCTTGATGGGCTCTGGGCTCCTTTCCAACGTCATCTTGAACGCAGATTAACAGACTACTGATTTCAGCGAGAGCACACAATGCTCCCAGTAAGTTAAAGCAAGCAAAGTGTCGTGATCAAATCTGTTTGACTGTAACCACACTTCATCACTGCTCCTTTGTTTTTCATTGACACTTCCTCAAACACTGTTGCTGTCATTAGGTATTTGGCCAGCGCTGCCACCATGATGCACAACAGTCAACTCAAACAGCTCCCAGCCATATTTGTGTTTTTATCATCATTAATTCAGCTGTGATTTCATTGCATGAGGTGTTAAAAGTCTTCAAAGGAGTTTTGATTAGCAGCATCTGCCCACCAATTAAGTTTGGGGTTGTAAAATTGTGGAACCCCAGCATTTAAATGCATGTAGCTAGGGTTGTAGGGTTTTGCTCTGGTCTCAGTCTTGACTTGGTCTCAACGCCCTTTGAACCTGGCCTTGAATCAAACTTAACTGGACTTGGTCTTGGATTTGACTTGGACTCAACCTAGGTGATGTTGACGACAGTACAGCATGTAGCACTGCAATGCTGCTGCCTTTCCAAAAGGAATTGCTTAGAAAAACCTGCAGTGCTAATGCAGGATAAATGGCGGGTGGCAGCAGGCAGCTACCATTTTCAACAGCTATTAGAGCTGTTATAGCTCTAATAGCTATTTAGATATTCAGAAGTGAAAATTTCAGAAAATATGAAGTCCTCTAAAATGGAAATATAGTACAAGCAATAGTACAAGCAACAAAAGGTTTCTCAAAACTGTTTGCCACCCCAGCGAGCTTACAGGTAGTCTCCATCTTTGGCCATCCAGAAGTGGAAGAGACGCAGGGCTTCCTGTTCGGAGGCTGGTGAACGATCTGTTCGCACCGCCACCTCCAGCAGCTTCACCCTCCGGATCTGAACTGACAGAGACCCGGCATCCTCCCAGCGCTGTGCACCGGCCTGCCTACCCAAGATGGCCCACAGGTGCTCCTGCATAGACGCAAAGAGAGTACATCTTTGAAAAGGGAGGCAAAAAGGTGGGGCATGCTGTTGAAATTAAGGAAATATCACACAGGCACTTAACCTGCTCAAAAATTGCTGTTGTAGAGCCTTAGTGTTATAACTGTGTTCCTCAAACAAAAAGAGGAGCATGTATTGCAGATATTTTGCAGTGTTCAGCTGGCCAATGAGCTGCTGATCTGCTTATTTACACCCAATACGCTGCGTGTCTGCCTACTGAAATCCAGTGAACTCGTATGTTCCCTTTTCAGATTACAGGAAGCATAATTAAGGCGCCAATTTTGCTGAATACTGATGAGCTGCAGATACAGAATCAGGAAGAAAATCAAGAAAAAGTTGTGTAAAATCAAATCAAAAAGTCAAATCATATCTATTATTATCCATGAACCTTTTTACACTATAAGTATGGGGTTCTTAGAGCTTTGGATAGATCTCACTTAATTTCTACCATAAGGCCCAGCAGACCAGCTCTGGTTTACCTAGCACAACCCGCTGCTGCTCCTACAGGAGGGGGAGCAAAGAAGAGCTGAGTGGTGATGAGAGATGCAGAAAGCAAAGAAAGGGAGTAGTCAGCTAATCTAATTAAAGTCATACCATAAGCCCTATCTCTTTATGCCTTATCTGCTGCATTTGTTGAGATGTGGGAGTATTAGGTAAAGTGCGTTGTTGCAGCAGAGCTATCGCCAGGGAGAAGACTGTATGAAGGAGGACAGCTTCCTCTTTGTTATTACACTACTGAATTATCACACTATTGAATATTGCATGGGCCGGCGTTTCAAAGTACAGCTTTAAGAGAAAATGGGCAATGACGCATCAGCTTGCCTGCTTGTCTACCCAAAATGCCCTTCAAGTTTCAGAGAAGAAAAAAGAGGACAAGAGAAGAGGAAAAGAGGGGTCAAAGAAGGCCAGAATAGGACTGGGACTGATATATTAGGGGATATGCAGAATACCAATAAAGGGAACTGATTTAAAGGCAAGCGCCATTCCCAATCCACTTTGCACTTAGGGAGACTTGATAACACTGAATCTGCATGGGAAGTCTCTAGGAATCAACCCAAAGAAGGCACTGGAGCACTGGAACGCTGAATCTGCATCAGTAATAAGCTTCAGTATACATCCAGGGATGGATGGATGTCCTAAGATAGAGTTTGAGGCGTTTTGCTTCGTCACTTTCTAATCTAGTATAGTTAATACTGAAAATAATAGGGTTTAGGCTTCAGTAGGCTTGGGGTTTTATAACTATTCTGTTCTCTCCAAGATACGTCAGTTTACAGGACAGAGGATCAGGTCTAGATACGGTACCCATGAATTAGAAAGTCAGCAGCCAACAGTACAGGAGGATCTCCAAGGTGTGAGTCTCTGTATATATTTAACCCTCTGTCTCCCCTACCTGTTGCTGTAAACGTGGAATTTCCTGCCTAGCTCCCTACTTTGAAGTATCGAATAAAGCCAAAAATGCATACAAATAATCTTTAAAAAAAAATAGTAATGTGTTCTTCACCAACTTGCCTGATTGGAGGCTACATACAATATACTTTTACCTTGAGAAGTCGAGTGATGCAGTGTTCTCCTCTGAAGGAGAATTTGATAATCATGTTCATCATGTGGTTGATAAATACAGTGATGGGTAAGTATTCCTCCTCTTTCATCAAGAACGTGCTGAGGGTGAAGGCATCACAGTACTTTAATGATCCTTGTCTGTTGACATAAGAAGGAATAAATCTTTTAAACACTTGCACAGCAGCAGCCATTTCAATAATGACTACACAGTGAATAATGGATGTTATAAAAATAGATAGCTCTGATCTAGCCCTCTAATTGGTCGATAGTCATGATGTATACCCGGTATACTATAATGGCTTATCATGGCAACTGTCTCTTCATACTGTAATTCAATTTATTATAAATAATGTTGGGACAATGGGAAAATAAATAAATTAAAAACTGCTACATTAATTCTGCCCAGGTATCAGGCATCCCGCTGCATTATGTCTCCGTCTGGCTGAACATTAATATGATTTTATGTGTGTAGATATTGAATTATACAATTTTGAATTTAATGTCACACCAATATATAATTCTTTATCAACACTGAGAGTTTAATATGACTGCAGAAAAACCATTACAAACCACTCTCAAGCCAATTATGTCAGACATTTTTCTACTTACACATCTGACACATACCAGGACAAACTGCCATATTCCTATTCAGACCTATAGGATATCTTCACATTGGTTCCATGTTTTGCGGTCATGTGTGTATGTGAAAAGAAATCTACTACTGCTCTTTTTTTTTCAGTCTTGCACCTCTCTAACTCCTTACCACTGGTTGCTTGTTATTCTATATTTGCACTCACTGTAAATGCCTTAAATGTAAAAATGTGTGTGTACGTGTGTGGTTGTGTGCATGCATGCGTGAAAGTCTCTGCGTGCTTGTGTGTGTGAGTGCCTGTGTGTGTGTGTGTGTGTGTGTGTGTGTGTCTGTGTACCTGGCCAGATGAAAAGCGTCATCGACCAGTCCAGCCCTGTCAGCCGGGCCGAGGGCCGGCTGGCTCCCCTGCAGCTGTGAGTGCAGCCGTCCCAGCGTGCGGCTGTCATAGGACACCCGGTAGAATCCAGTGGAGTTCACGTTGGCTTTGATCCACACCGCATCCTCTGGGAGCTCGATCACCTCTGATGGGTCAGAGAGAGGCTGGATGACTATATTCTCTATATTCATTAAAGGGGAAAATACAACCCTAAAACTGAATATGTGATTCTGGTGATCCGGGGGAATTCATGTAATAGTTGTGAACTTTTCTCCCAAAAGGAGAAACCAGAGAATCCTGCTGAGCTGCTCAGTCTGTGATGAATCAGACTGACTTTGGAGTCATTGGGTATTTTTGAGCTTTTACATCAAACTGAGCTCCATTTCATCATTGCGCTAGCAGCTATGAATGAGAAAATATTCCCATATCAGCATCATAATCACTTTAATTTGCCAAGTATAAAGGACACACACAAGGACTTTGACAGTTCAATACAGGATTGACACACACAGGGCAAAATTAAACCTCACATATAGTGCAGACAAGACCTAGACTATACACAAACACCACAAATAAATAAAGTAAAATCCCCCTGGGTAATATGTGTGTGGTCTCCCTTTCTGAACTGATGTGAACAAGATCATAGGAATACCATATGAATTCTGTTTCTGGGTATATTTTCCATATAATGTGGAGAGATTTCAAGTGATTACAAAATGAGTTAATATCATCATCCGACGAGGATTTAAATTATATGTGTACACCTAGTTTTGAAGAGAGGTGAGGTGGTGTGTGACAAGTTGGGTCAGATTGATATAGAAGATCTTGCAGTTCCTTTCACTGACAATGAAAAGCAAATCTGTTTTTCAATTTCACCATCAACGAACCGTTGCCATGAAATATGCAATGCAATCACGGGACCGAAATGCAAGCTGACTGTAATTGTTTTCAAGGCTGGAGCAAACAAAAGACACTTTTCACAGCACAGTGATTTGTTAATAATGAATACCAAATTACCTTCTTTGCTCTTCATCAAATGGCTGATGACAGCGGATGAGCTACTGGTGTAGAAAGTAAATGGGATCTGCCACACGGTGCTAACGTCAACAGAGAGAGAACAGACATTGGGATTCAGCGAGCCTCAGAGAGAGAGAGAGAGAGAGAGAGAGAGAGAGAGAGAGAGAGAGAGAGAGAGAGAGAGAGAGAGAGAGAATCAGAGAAAGGGAGAGAATGCTACAAGGGGATTGTGCAGGTTTCTTTTTGTTTTAATTACCCCGTGTCATTCTGAGGCAAGATGGTGAATAGATTCTGTTGCAGGTGGATGTGAGTCTCCCGGACAGTCACTGTCACCACTGGATACCCCGTCTGTGTTATCCATGTGTCCATCAGGCTTTTCACACCTATGGTCATGTTACTCCTCTGGGCAGTCTGTGAGGGAGAGAGGCCTGTTATTCCTGTTGGCAGCTGAGCTGTGGCACAGCAGGGGTGCTGGGCATCAATAAAGTGAGATTTAATCTCAGTATTCTGTCATGTTCCAGGTTCACTCCTGGGCCTGTTTCAGGATCAGTTCCAGTAGGAGTTAAAACATGAATGGCTCTTATTTGCATATTTATATATCATATTATATGGGCACAGCAGCTAAATGAATGAACCACTGTGTCTGAGGCTCAGTAGAGTACGGATCCTGGGATCAGTTTTGGCATTTATCCACTAATTGTTAGAGAAAATGCGTGTAGGACTTTCTCATTAGTGCAATTTGGCGAAATAAGTTGTAATTACATATCCTGATGCAAGCACAAAAACAGACTCTCTCTGTTTCAGGCAGCAGCCCCAGTGACCCTGCTTTGTTCTATCAATTGGTAATTTCTCAGGCTCAATTCCCCACCAAAAATCCCTCCTTGTAGGTTTTCTTGTTAGTAAATTGTGCATCAAAAACAGCGGGGAGGGGAAAACCTGCTTTTAGACTGCAGCTCAGAGGGGATAGAGAATATAACACTAATAGCACAATTTGACAGTGATATATTTAGAGAAATGCTTACATGGGTAAGGATTTAAGGTGAGGATTACGGAGGGGAAAAGGTAGTCACAGCAGGGCTCAGACATTTAAAACGGGACAGGCAGACAGTACCTCGGTCATGGCTCTCCACAGATCATCAGGCTTGGCGCTGTCGTAGCGGTGCTCACTCAGATAGTGGCGGATCCCACCCATAAACACAGAGTCTGACAGGTAGGAGTGCAGCATGCCAATGACAGCAGCACCCTGAAACAGAGGGAGGAGGACTCTTCTTCTCTTCCTGCTGTTAGTTATCCTTGAAAAACACTGGAGACTACAAAGCAGTACCTCAATACAGAAAACATCAAAAGACGAGTTTATTTCATTCCATTTAACATTCATTTAACCAGTCAGGCCAATTAGTCAACAGCAAATTCCAGTGCCAGCCTGGCTGTAAGTGGTGGAGTTTGTGTACCAAAACTGATCTTGATAAGACTTAATTAAACCCCAATGGTATTTTTATGTGCTTATTTGCTTTCACTTTTATGTTTGCCCACTTAGATTTGAAAAAGCTATCAATGTGACTTCATCACAAAGAAATCAGAGTTTCCTTTCACTGACTTTGTTTGCTTCCATCAGTAAGCACCACCCTTCAGCAGGCGATGTGTATCAATCCATACCTGTGTGCACCCATATTAGTCCTGGCTGTTGCTTTAACAGAGACTTGTTCATGTTAACAAGTCTAAAGTTGTGACCTATTACACTGGAATCATGTTTGTTTAAGCCTTGGCTGCAACACTGTTTTTTAAGTAATTTAGCCTGGGATTATGCTTATAGTTGATTATTGATAATGAGAAAAGTAACAAATTGAGATATAGGGCATAAGACTGCCATAGCACAAATCAGCTTCTGAACTGCTGAGTGAGCTGTTTCATTAATCTATTGTTGTTGAGACCAGTGGTTTAGTTTAGAAATGATTGGGTATTTTTTTACTCAATAATGTAATCAATTGTTTTTAACACAGCCTGTTGTTCTGGGGGCAATGTACATATTCAAATGGGAAATGACTACTTGACAACGTGCCTATTCTCACCCTTTTTTCTCTAATCTCCAAGAATTTTGTTAGAGCGTCCAAGCTCTGTCTCTCCCAGGTGCAGTTACATCATATCCTGTGTGTTAGTAAATGTTAGTGTGAAACCTTGTTGTGGGAGACCACATCAAACGTGTGTCTGATCTGTGTGGAGTCACGGACAGGGAGGGACACGGGTTGGGACACGGGGTGAGAGGTCAACATGGAGTCTCTGTCCAGAGCGGCGAACGTGTTCAGCAGCAGATGCTGGTTATCCTGAAACACACACACACACACACACACACACACACTGAGTTTGAATAATACTGGACAGAAATATTACAGCCTGCTCTTACTCTGAATTCTACTGATAGTGCAAGGTTTTAATATGAACAGAGCAGAACAGAACAGAACAGAACAGAACAGAAAATGTGATGGAAATGTTTCTTTGACACGTAGGCGTAAAACAGTAAGATAAGTCAAAGGCAGACACGCTGTATAAAGGATGAAGCTGAAGGTTATTGATTACATTGTTGCTTTGGTAAACAGGCCTGAAAACAGTAAGAAAAATGAATCATGTCTCCAGCTGCCTGCAGCTCTCCTCACTAGTCTAACATGCCCTTGTCGAGGGCAGAAATGAATGCCAACCAAATTAGTTCAGGTAATTGGCACTGTGAGTTGGCTCCCTGATGGGAGAACTTGAAAAGAAACATGGCTTTCCTTAAAAGTGTCTGTAGCTGTAAATGTCATGATTTAGCCTCAATTAAGCTGTCCCAAACAAATTTAGAAAATCAGGGGGTGAAAGTCATTCATCAGAGATGTTCTCACAGCACCTCAATCCAGGAAACTGCATCATTATGCTTAATTAAATCAAGAAATATGCAAAAAAAAAGAAAAAAAAAAAAATCTGGTATGCATACCCCCTGAGGGATATGTTTTTTTAAATCTTAAACATGTGATTTATTTATCAATAAACATTTTCAAATGAAGCTGAAAGAATCAGAATGAAGAAAAGAAGAATGATATAAATACATTTATATAGACTTTTGTTTGGACTGTAAATACTGTTTAAGTGACGATCATGTGGTGCACATGCCATGTCAAACACATCTGTGAGTCAGTTCTGCTTAGGGCGGATTTAGTTTTCATTAAAGACCAAATTTATAATCCAAACATAAACAAAAGATTATTCCCACCACATGGGGATGAAGAGATTTCACTCTATCTCAGTGATTGACAGTGCTGCTGACTGCTGCTGATAAAAGGACCAATGGTGTGTAACAGCTTAACATGAATTATGAAGCTATAATAGGTTTGATTATATTTGCATTGTTTGAAAACACTGGAGCAAAATATACCAGTGTTTTGATTTATGATTGGATGAGACTATACTTAATTACAGAGAGGTTACTTTATTATGCAGGTTCTTTGGTTCAAATATCTATGAATATATCCATAATAAACACAACTACCTAACATACTGTTAGTGTTCTGCAGAAACCTTAGATCTATTTTTCAGGAAATGATGAGTGATTTTCCTATTCACTTTCATCTACTTTTTTTTTGTATTTTAGAATGCATTATCTCTTAAACCTTTTCAGCATGTCTGGACCAATGTCAGCTGCCAGTTACACTAAAAAAGGAACGCAAGATGTTTTGCAGTGACACTGATGATACACAACTTTTTTCAGACTTACACTTTCATTCAATGCACACACAGGTATGTATCTTAGATCTTAGATATCATATATTGTATTTCCAAACTGCCTAAACCATATCTGGACACAGTCTGCTGTGGATACATTTAAAAAAAATCTGGATTAAGACTTTAAAGCCAGGTGCTAATGGCTAACTCACCACACACCAGTCAGGCTTCAGGTGTCTGACGGCTATGTGCTCCAGGTAGCTGGCAAAGCCCTCTTTCAGCCAAACGTCTCTCCAGCAGTGCATCGTCACCAGGTTGCCGAACCACTGCCAAAACACCAGCAGACGTACTGTAAATAAGCCATTCTCAAAGTTTTTCCACGCTAAGGATTACCTGCTAAATAGCCATGTTACAGAGAACATCCTCGTGTTTTAAGAGGTTTAAAGTTGTACTAACTTCCATTGCATTATGGTAATAAGAAAATCGTTATCAATAAATGAAATGATAACAAAAGTAAATTGTTCTTCATTTTCCTGGGGACTTTTTCAAGGAAGGAAGGAAGGAAGGAAGGAATCCACCTTGAGAACTACTTCTGTAAATGTTGCAGATATATTATATATTAGATATTACTCTACATATTTCATACTTTACTGCATATTTGTGCACCGAGAAACAGCATAACAATCTGTTGTACCATAATGTATTGCTTTTATATTTGACTGCAAGTGTAAATATCTATGGTTGATGAGTAATAAACCTGGTCTCACTATTCTCGGAAACAGAGAATAAAATGCCCTCCACTGAGACTCTGCTATTTGTTTATGGGGCCAGATGGTCAGAATTTATATTTATAAAGCTGCACCCACTTTACTTCCTTGGTTCCTTTCAACTTCCTTCATTGTTTCCTTTCCTTTAACCGTTGTCTGCTGATGTTGAAACAGTCAGATTTCCAGATGTTCGTATGACCACGACAGATGATAAACGTTTGCCTCTCTCAAGAGAGATGGTTCATATTGCGTTCTTGTTATGGTGAGTTCTGAATCATCCAAACGGGCTGGATGCTTGCAACTGCTGTGCTAATTACAGTCAGTGATATGTGGTATGAGTGCAGGAGGATGTGAGGAGTCGCTTAATATTTGCACCAGATGTGGTCAAAAGTAGAAGAGCAGTGAAAAAAAAAAGCAAATGAGCTTCAGATACATTTGTTGAAATATTCCAGATACCTGGAAGAATAAACTTAAAAAAAGATAAATAAAAATTTCCTCATATGTTATGATGATGATGATGATGATGATGATAGTAATGATGATTATGATAATGACGATGATGATAGTGATGATGATGATGATGATGAAGATAGTGATGATGCTTATGATAATGACGATGATGATAGTGATGATGATGATGATGATGATGACGATGACGACGATGATGATAGTGATGATGGTGATGGTGATGATGGTGTTAGTAATGATGATTATGATAATGACGATGATAATAGTGATGATGATGATGATGATGAAGATGAAGATAGTGATGATGCTTATGATAATGATGATGATGATAGTGATGATGATAGTGATGATGATGATGATGATGACAGTGATGATGATTATGATAATGATGATGATAGTGATGATGGTGATAGGGATGATGATTATGATGGTGGTGAAGATGATGATAATAGTAATGATGATGATGATGATGATGATGAAGATGATAAAGATGATGATGATGATGATGATGATGATTAGTACAAGTAGTAGTAGTAGTAGTAGTAGACTAGAGTACTACCACAGTCACAATAGCAGTAGCTGTTGTAGTAGTATTGGTGGTGATGTCACCATCATCTGATCATGTGATTGGTTCTGTGCTGTACCTGGTGTGCCAGTTCATGTGCGGTGAGCAGGCTGACCCGGAGCCGGCTCCTCCTGCTCTCCCTCTGCTCCTGGTACAGAAGAGACGCCTCCCTGAACGTCACCAGACCCCAGCTCTCCGTCCCCACCGCCTCAACGTCTGGAACGGCCACCAGGTCTGGAGAGACAGGAGCCAGTCACACACATTTAGACATTATCAAGTGTGTGTGGAGGATAGCCTGGTGTTGTCTACAATGTTAAGTAGGTACCTAATTTTGGCAGAGGATAGGCAATCTGGAATAGTTGCTCATAGATGTCCATTATTTCCACTGCAGATTGGAGCGCATAGTGAGTTTGGTTTATCAGATGGTTTGCTGCAAAGACAGATACCTGGAGAAACCAATACCTTTTTCAATTCAAAAATGAATAAAAAAGCTATTTTTCCATTGACACCCATACATTTTGAATACTTTGAATACTTTACAAGCCATTTGCAAAGGTCAGGGAACTGTTTTTGTGTGGGGGGAACAATATGAGATTCTATATTATATCAATTGCAAGCAACAGGCAAACAAATAAATAAATAATGAGAAATAGATAGATACTGTATATATACATTCTATCAGTTGCAAAACCTGACCTTGACTCCTCTCTTTGTCTCTGCTGAGTTGACAGCATAATCGCAGATGACGAAGGCCACTAGATAGCTGCTCATCCTCACACTGGTCTGATAGTAGTCCTGCTCTAGACCGTCTTCAATGGCCTCAGTGTGTAACTGCCGAGGGAGAGAGAGAGAGAGAGGGAGTATGAGATTGTGTGTGTGTGTGTGTGTGTGTTAGAGGCAGAAAGAGAGAGAGAGTAGACAAAGAGGAGAGAGATAGAGAGAGTGGGAGAATGAGCATGTATGTGTGTGTGTGTGTGTGTGTGTGTGTATGTGTGTGTAGAGAAAGAGAGAGAGGGAAAGATAGAGGGAGAGAATATTATCTTTCTGCGAACAGGTAGTGAGAGTCTACAAGGTCTCAAAGCAAACCATGACCTGAAATTATGGCAGTGGAGAAAAGTGTACATATTCACAATGCAGAACAAGTCATCTGCACAAAGATGTCAAACAGAGTCCTGTGTCTTTTCTTGCAACTGCATATATTCCTGCTATTCTCACCTTTGGCATGTTGGAAAGGGATATGTGCTCACTTCGTCGAACAACCACCAGGGAAAACACGGCCTTCATACTCGGCTCATCAAAACACGGGAAAGCCTTTCGGGCGGCGCTGGGCTCAAAGTGCGTGGCTACAATGGTTCTAGATAAGAAAAATAGAGAGAAAAACAATAGGAGAAAATACAGGAAAAACAACAGCCAGCAGTTGAATCGTGTCACTCTCTGGCCATGTATGTAAATTTGTACAAGTAGGAGTACTGATAAAGACTCACTGTTGACTTTGCATGGCCATAAACTTAACATTAAAGGGACAAGTGGACAAGGGACAACTTCTATTCTAAGATACTTTATGCATTCCAGTGTAGGTTCACATCTTAAGAGGATCTCAAAATTTCAGAGGTGAAGTACAAATGTAGAAACTTTTTTTTTTCCCCACTAAACTGAAATGTCTGGTGAAGTTAAAAAACTGACCAACTAAAATTCAAAATGTCAAGGTATCCAATTAAGTCAGCCTTGAGTTTTCCCTACCTGGGGGCTGCATCAGCAGGTGTCCGATAGGAGGCTTTGTAGATTCCTGAGTTACTGTCGGAGAATTTTCCAGAATAAGAGAGAGATAGCTGGTACTTGTGCCCCGCTACGAGAGGCGTATCCATGAGCAGAGCCAGCTGCTCTGTGGCTTCGGACTCCAACACACGTAAAGCCATTGGTTGTTTCACCAACTTCTCCTGCGCTACATTCGCTCTGTGCAGCATCTGGCTTTGAACTGGCCGTGCTTCTTGGTAGATGAGAGAGGGCACAGAGAGGCCTAGTAGAGTGGCCTCCTGTATGACCAGGTCCTTGCTGTTCAAGATAATGAAGCTGGTGTCGTTCACCACTGTTATCAGGATGCGGACCTGACCTGTGAAGGAGTCAGAGCCGACGTCGGGGTGAACAGACAAGAAGTAGTGTTCGGGCTTGATGCTGGTGGGGAGTCGGGGCTGGCTCCATGGGAAGGTTTCCTCAGGAGGGGTCACGGTGTTGACCTCGTCAGGTTGTAGTTTTTGATCTGCCCGTACTGTGATCAGAGCCCACAGCAGGTACAGGATCGTAGACAACATGGCTACAGCCTGACCAAGACAGAAAGACAAACTAAACATAATGCTCTCTCTTAACAAGAATCAACATTAGAAATACCTATAGGCCAATATGTTGCAGGGCCACTTTTGGTGTGTCCCCACATAAGAAGCAAACTACTGGGTCCCAGGGACTCAACTTATACAATTTTGGTCCTGGGGCAAAATAACCCAAAGAACCCCTACTCTTGGTACCTAGATAGACAACATGCTTAATATACTTACAGAAAATATATATTTTTTTAAAATTTCTAACTTAATAGCATTCCAATTTTCAGTGTTTTCATCATATCTTCAAATATGAGCTTTTAATTTACAGACAGACTATAAACACTGAGAACAAGGTTTCAGGGCCATCGTTAGTGCCAATGGAAATGTGTAACATTGTCTCAGAGTTTGAATGGGCATTGGTGAATGAGACCAAATTAAAATGCATAACATTGAGTGCTATAGGTAAAAAAGTTTGCCCATCTACAATCACCCAAAAGATTGCTCTTGCATCATGACATTGAAATGCAATTTTTTTCAGTTGAGAAAAAGAGAATGCTGTAACTTATTGTAGTTCTTACCTGTGAGGTGCTAGGTGTGAAAGAGAGCAGTGCCAGTAGCTCAAACAAAGCAGCACAGAGATACTCAGAGTCCCTGTGCCATAAACTCTCTGTCCATGCTGATAAAGTATCATTCACTCCCGGACCGCAGCCACACACAGTGAGCCTCACACAGCTGGTATTTAAGTCAGGGCTGCCCTCAGAAACCATGTGTATCCAATGCAAAAAGACCAATAACCTGGTGCAAGGAGCACAAAATCTTGATCACTAAGCAAGGGAAAAAACTAATATGCTCTGGTGAATCATCTTTCACCCTCTTCTCTAATTTTGCATTTTATGAAAAACTATTTTTCTGCTTCTTCTTAATTTCTTAACTCAGCCACTGAAAACAGTAGAAACTCATCTCTAAATACTCATTATGGCACACTGATCAACTATATAATATTCCCAAACCAAAGCTTTCATAGTTTATGAATTATATAATTGATGTAAATGAGCCTCATTCACTTCCATTGTATTTATAACTCAAGCACCGTTTATAATCTCCATTGCACTTTTAAAATGCTCAGTGTAGCATGCTTATCAACTGTGTTCACACTCATAATGATAGCATAATGAACTCATAACGATACAAATATAAGTTATGAAATACATGAGCCCTATCCACTTCTATTGTATACTTTTTTCCTTCTTCTAAAAGTCATCTTCAGTCATATTGGCATATTGTGCTTAGACCCCTACAATTGCCGCTTGTGGCTTTATTTCCATATGCAATTGGAAAATGGTTGATATAAACTTCACATTGCTTTGTTTACATAACAGTTTTATGTTGTTTTCACTGCTGAAGTTATATGCAAATACAATATTTGGTATTCAAATCTAGGAGTTCTTTTTCACCGTTTGTCTCAGCTACCATCAGTTCTATGCAAAGGAGAAGAGACCAAGAATCCAGTCAGCAATACACAGCATAAGATGGACACACACATGCATGTTTCAAAACATGTATTTTATTCATTTATCTTAAAAAATTAAAATAAAGTGCTTTTTATGTACAATATAATAAAAACAACAGTCACAATATCAATATATGATACAAAAAAATACGGTTCACAACATTTTTTGTACACAACAGATCCAATAAAAAACACATTTTCATGCAGGCTTACAAGACCACATTAGTCTAATAGTTCTTCAGTCAACTAAGCTTATGGTGTACAGTATGCTGAGGCAAAGCTGCTGCTGTGTCTCATGGCCGATATGGAGGATTTGGAGCTGTGCTTGCATCTTACTGTAATACTACATAGCGCAGCACAAAAATGATTAATTATTTCTATTGTGCTGTTTCCTTGTAGTCTGACTGTTTCAAAAATCCCTACAAAGATGATGCAATGGATTGCCTACTATAGCCATTTTAGGAAAATAGACTGCTGTAATATCCTTGAAGATGTTCTGCAAAATATGTGATATATTATAATTAACTTGGCTACATTCATGTACAGTACAGTATGTTGCATTACTGGGGAGCCACTCAAAAAGTTAACCATCAATCACCATGGCATTATTCTTTGCTTTTTAATCAAAAGCCTGTGTCTTTAACAAATATGCACATCTGTATAATGTACAATATTTTCCTTTTGGCATAATTAAGATGCACGGCCAAATGGTATTGTAACTTCAGCTTTATATAAGATTAGCAAGTAATATTGTTACATAAGGAATGCTTCAGGAAGGTCTTTCCTATGAGCACAGTATCACTTTTGACACAAGCAAAGACTCCGAAACGAGACAAGATTTTGAGCAGCTCCCAGTCTTGTTGTTTGCAGGTAAAGTTGCAGGGTGGCGAGGGTGGATCCATTCGAGTGTCAACCCGTGTCATGTAGTAGTGGAGTTAGTTAAGTGTGCCCACGGGGGGCTACAATCAAGCCTTGCACCACACTACTGTTGGCGAGGTCACTGCTGGGTGCTGTACGATGCGGCACGTGGCTAAAGGCAGAACAAAGTTACATCTAAAGGCATTTTGAAAATATGTTGTGGCCTTTATCTATCAAGCATCTCAAAGCAGGTTATTCATAGCCTGACGGTATGTGCTAAATTCTACTATAGCTTACAAACTCTGTTTTAGCTGGGGTGCTAAACAGTATGTGCTGCGCTCCACTGAAGCCTTTCTAGGTACCTTTCTATAATGTGCTATACTCCACTGTGCCTCGGCTCGGTTTGCCATGCATCTGTTTGAAAAGGGAATACATCTGTTTATTTGGTCAGTGTCAGTTGGCGAGTTAGGCAAACAGGATTAAGATAATTCAATATCACAGGAAAGGCAAAACTGATACCACTCCTGCTTTGACATGCTTGATAAATACCAGGCCAGGTGTTGAACTGACAACGTACTGAGAAGTGTGCCGTAGTTTGTGCAAGACGAGAAATGTATGCTGAAGTAGGCAGTAAAGCACTATGAAAAAAATATCAGCAGTGTGCACTCTCTAGTTTCAAAACTATCTCTACAACACATCTTGCACAAGGTCCCTTAAAAACACACAATATTAAGTACAGATATATACACAACAAAAACAAAAAGAAAAAAAAAACACTGACCACTGTTGCGCAGTATGCTGTGCAATTACTTTGTCAAACTTGTAGCAGACACATAGCATTTTGTCATGTCCTCAGTGTTCGATATAGCAAAATATTGATTCTGTATGATGTTGGAATATATACTGTAGGCTAACATGATCAATACAGTGAACTGGTGATGTATTCTAAGACCTATATGGTGCCATGTTGCCCCTATGGCCCTGGAAATGATTTAATTCAGATTTACAGAATACTATAAATACAGTTTCCTACATCTTTGGAAAAATCTGCTTTTTAAGTCTCAACAAAGTCTGAGCAATGTGGTTGCAATAGAATTCATAATGGCTGCAATGGTCCCTGTAATAATAATAATAATAACTGATTTGATAATACATCCTTTACTTTAGCAGTCACACCTTCTGTTTCTCAGTAGTTGTGTTTCTTAGAATACACTCCCAATCTACAAATTTCAAAAATTTTATTGAAATGTGCAAACAACCTGTAAGTATTCATTGCCCTGATCGCTTGTGCTTTCACATATAATAGCCTTGACAATTGATTGAGCGTGGTGGATGCATGTATCTAAGAAATGTGACCTGGAGTGATTATGTTCAGATAATACACCTTCTTCACTACATAGTGCAGCTGCTGTCTAGAAAAAGACTTGAACCTTCAATTGCTGGGTTTTCCAAAGCTATCTTTGCACTACAATGATGGTTGGAACCTACAAGGTATTCTGTGATATTTTCATTTTTTGTCATTTTTATTTCCTTTGCCAGGCAGAAATGTTCTGTATCGACACTTCAATTAACCAAAAAACGGCATGTTTGTATTGTTGGCATTCATCGTCACTACCTCAATACCTTGCAACTAGTTGTACCTGTTGGTTTCAGTGTGAATGCTAAGAATGCAAATGACCCTTTTTAGGGCAGCTGAAAGACAATTCTAGAAAATTTTCCTATCATGTGACAAGCGCATTGGCAAGTTTTCACCATTACTCCAGTGGAGCTACATGGCTTTCATCTCCATGCCATGTCCTTTGGCCCCCATTCAGACTCTAAGTCAGATGGTGAGGTCAAGCACAACGTAGACTTCCAAATATCTGTTAACAGTCTAGAGACATTTCCATCCCTGCGAAGATCCTTGCACTTCACATTTGTTTATAATGTAAGAGAGTTGTTTAGTGCCAAGATACGTTTGTGAAACCCAATTCTGGGCCAACACCATGTGCTCTTTTGACAGTGATCAATGCTAACAGAAGGCATGAGATGGAGTGGTCATAAGAGAATGGCACTATTGCATTTAGATAAGACAATCAAGATATTTTTTTGGCACAGTGCGCATTATGATTTTGGTGCTGCCCTGAACATGATAGAGGTGTGTGGGTGTTCCCCTCTTTTCTTGGCTGTGTGTTTCCAATGTCCTCCTTGACGGTCTGAAACAAGTCCTTTCCGTCTCTCTGATGCAAGATCTATGCTCGGCCAATTTTGCTTCAAAGAGAAGGTATCTATGTTGAAGTCGATCCCATGATGGTACTGCAGTCAGTGTTGAAGAACGTGGCCGTCTCAGATGAGTGGAGATGTGCTCTGAAGACAAAGAGCCTCGACTTCCCTAAATTGTCCATGGCACAGTTATCTAACGACTGAGAAAGACCTTCTTCGAACAACAGCGTACATTCAGGAGGGAAACTTCAGCCCTTAGGCCCTGGAACATCATTTGTGACCACATTTGTTGATTAGTGGCAACCCTTACCTTTCTAAAAAGTTGCAGTCCTTTTCATTTTTGTTCTCACAGGATAAAAAAAAAAGGGCTCTGTCTAACCAAAATGTTGTCTTTTCTCCTGGTCTACCTGATCGTCGTCTTTCATCATCATTATCCTCAAACAATTGGACATTTACTCAGCAAAAGGGAACCAATGTGCTTCTGACTTGCTTCCATCATGTGTGGATTATAATGGATATGCAGTAAAATGAATTATCTTCTCCCGGACCTGAACTCTTGGTGACCGTGCATGACATGTAGCATGGGTCTAGTGAGGCATCTGCTTAACAACAGAAGAGTAGACGTTGTGACCGTAATCTTCTGCAGAACATGTCTAAGGATACACACACACACACACACGCCGGTAGTGGCTATGAGAATGACTCAGGCAAATGAAGACCGTATTATAACTATTCTTATCAGCTGCCATGGCTCAGTGATCCTGGTTGAGTTCCTCTTCCACACAGCAGGACGCTCCACCCCACACAGACAGGACCTACCACTGGCTTCGTTGTGGAAATGGTTAAAGAAAATGACCTCCGTACTGATCACAGATTAAAGATGACACAAATTAAAAAGGTGTGCTGTGATGTGGGAGGGTGTCGGGGGTCTCCTCTCCTCGCTAGGTGGCTTTAGCCTGTACCTCCGTGGAGATACAGCGCAGCATCTTTAGCGTCCAACGCGCTCTCATACGATAGAGTCTTTGATCTCCGAGCCTAGCCTCACTCTGGGCCGGGGGCAGGTCGGGGAGTATTCCACGTGGCTCTCCTTCAGGTTGAGCGGCCGCCTGTCAGAGGACTCGGAGAAGCTTTTGCTGTTGTCCGGCGAGGACTCGTGGGTGGGCGTGCTGCAGATGTAGTTGTCGTTGAGCGTCTGGTAGCCCTTGTGGTCGGAAGTGGACACAGGAATGGTGTTGCCGTTGAGGGGTAAGCTCTCGGCGGGCTTTCCCACGATCCTGGGCTTCTTCTGCTGCATGTTGGGGCACTCGCCCTGCTTCAGCATGGACTTCATGCGGTCGCGGTTCCTGTAGACGACGAACAAGGAGAACACCACCAGGGAGAACGCCAGGAGGGCGCACACCACAATCAGTTCGTTCCAGTAGGTCTTGGTGTGGACCTGCGCGGAACGCGACTCGCCGGGCAGGATGATGGTCTCCTCTCGCTCGATGTGCGGCGTACGCGAGTGGCCGATCAGAGTGGTGCTCTCCTGGCGCGGCTCCGCCCTCACGCAGTAGTTGGCCAACAGCTGGCGGAAGCCCTCCTCCTCTGACCAGCACTCGTAGGTCTCCAGCCTGTCGTTCTGCGCCACCACCACCAGGTTGCCCTCGGGAGTGGCGTAGAGGAACTGGCTGGCGCTGTCACTGTAGTGCCACCTTCTCCGTGCCAGGTTGGAGCGCAGCTTGCAGGGCAGGACCCTGAAGGTGTTGGCCGGGATGGTTATGAGCTGGCAATGGGAGCCACCTATAAAAAAAACAAAAACAGTGTTCTTTTTAGATTCCTTTAAAAAGGGAGAATGGAAATGTGGTGGAAGGCTATAAAAGAGATCTGTGAGTGCGATAAATTAAATCACTGTGTGTTGTACTCAGCCTTTGTGTAATATACATGCATGATTCATAGCAGCGAATAGCTTATATTTTTTATATGCAGAACTGTTCAATGTTATCTGGCATCATTTTCAGAGTCAATACGTGACAACTGTTTTTACAACTCTGTGTGCACGATGGTGCCGTGTTGATGTGGTGACAGATGATATGCCAACTGACTGACAACACTTTAATTAAGGACCATTGTACAGATAGACACTCACGGGAGGCTGCTGGTCGGGCGGATCGGGAGCTGGGAAATGTCCTGTTACAAATAGCTGAAGTATCAGCCTCTTCCACATCCTGCTGCCAGTGGCTGAAACAAAACATAGCAAACAACAGGGTGGGTTTAGCAGCTGTAATGAGAGGAACCTTGTACGTATGCGCTTATTACCCTCTGGAAGCCTTTAATTGCCACACCTATAAATATGGCTCTGTGAGTATGACTAAGAGGCCAATCTTCTTTTAAAAGCTACTGGTTCAGGCACATGACTGAATATCACATGCTTATTTTGTTTGGGTGTATTTTTATACATCATACACAGTAGAAAAGCATTTATCTAAATATATTTAAGTGGCTTAATGAACAAAAACAGCAGTAATTTAAAAATATATTCTATTAACTGTGTGAGATCATTTGAATTTCCTTATTGATGCATGAAACTGAAGGCATTTGAACTGCAAATTAGACAGAACTGGATATTTAAGAATGAATGGTTCATATTTTCAGCAAGCTTTGCTCCGGTCTTGCAGTGTATTTCGGTCTTTGCCAAAGGTCTCAGGTCATTTGTGGCCGTGGCAGATCGGGGTAGCTGCTGTATGCGTGTATGTAAGCTCTCACCTATCAGGCGGAGCCATCCTGACGTCTCGACACAATCGGCCGGTCCAGGCGCAGTAAGGGTCTCTGGACAACACACACTCTCCACAGCTCAGGTAGTTAGAGCAGTTGGCCACAGGAACCTCCACCAGCCCAGAATAGGACGACACAAACAACAGGCCCTGCAGAACAGAAACACAAATAGATGTATTATATGTGACTATGCCAACTGAGGCTGAAAAGCTTTACTTATGGGACAGTGAGCTAAACTTAGTCTTTAATACTGTACTCTTGTACAGCATGATACGAATTTCACATCAGAAGATCAGTATGAGGCAAAAGAACAGACTTTCTGCTTAAGGTTATGAGTTTTCAATAATTCAATAATAACCACATTAAAACAATGACACGAGAAAAACAAAACAACACAACAAAAACTAAACACCTAACTTTAGCTCACTGTCCTCATACTTGATGCCAGCCAAGTACTGTAATCACATTGGTCAAGGACACATTGCAACCAGATTCCAGAGGGAGCTACTTAGCAATCTGTCTCGTTCCCCCCGTTTTATTTATTCTTTTGTATGCACAACACTTTGTAGAAAACTTTTCAGACAGTACATATCCATTGGGAACCATTGCATAAAAGCCATAATACCCACAAATGCATTCTTCACCATGATGAGTGTGACGTTGATGCCGACATACAGTGTATTACTTACAGTAAAGAACGCACTCTCACGTAATATTGTTATATTACAACCTACACTACATTCCATATTTGGGCTAACATATGTGATCGATTGCCTACTACTACATTACATAGATGTTATATAATATCATCTCAGTCTTTCATATCCTTACTTGGAGCTAAGAATATACACACAAAAATGATCTTGCACTTTAGTAGGGTTACATAATCTGAGATAAGACTGTAGTTGGACTGTTTTGGCCCAGAGACAGAGCATTATGTAATAAAGAGGGAACTGTAATGAAATTTAGCTCTGAGTAAAATGCCAGAGAGGATCATAAAGTCAGCTCCAGACGGCACTATAACTTGCGGGATAATTCAGTGGAATGGCCCCTCTGGAAAAGAAAATGTCGATGGCCAATTCCTGCATTGGTAAATCTACCAGTTCCCATTTCTACAACTTGAGAATGAATACAACTATGAAATGAGTAAACATGATCATAAGTATGAACTGGCACAGTAGTAGGACGTTAATCAATAAGGCTGTGTATCAAGTTGTGAAAAGTGTTTTATTGCTAGTATACTGGATGAAGACTCCACCTTAAATTAATGTAAAATAAAACTGAAATAAAATACAAATAAAATACTGTGAATGAAGTTATGAGAGGCTAAGGATTTACCCTCTGAGGATCGAGTTCGATGTGTTGCACAGGCTGAGGCTCAGGAAACAGAATCATCTCCTCTATGATGTGCATCTTGTCGTTCGTGTTGATGGCCTTATGCAGCTTTCCATCATCTGGAACACACAGAGGACAAGTGAGTTACACTGATTTGAGGCCAATTTGAGGGGGGAAGAAGCACATTATACTATTTGTTAACACAAAACATGACTGCAGACCCTTTAACTGTAGATTTTAAATATAAGCAGACTCCTAAAACATTTGTTTTCAAGTAAACAAAAGAAGAATTTAATCTTAACAAATAGCAGCAGTATACTTTAGAAGCAAAAACACAAATCCAAAGATTTTCCATTGAAAAGTATGTAAATAACCGCTGACTACCTTTACGTTAACTGTACAGATTTGCTGTTGCTGCTGTGTAATGTATTGTACCTGTTCCAATGAAGAGGACGTCGTAGGCCCTCTCCATGCCCTGGATCTTGTGCACGGCGATCTGCGTGTAGCGCACACTGCGTTTCAGCAGCAGCGGAGGGCTGCGGATCACACTGTCCATCAGGAAGTGGTCCTTGACAAAGTTGAGCACTTTATCAGGCATGTGTAAGGACGACTGGATACCCATTTGCCTGGCATGGTTGGTCACACACTGTGTGGGAGTAAATTAGAAATTAAAAATGCATTTCTTCCATTTCAAGCACCTCAGCAGCTATACAAAGACACAAAGAGCAAAAGTATCATATTGACCTTTATTTAGACAATGACCCTGGCTTTATTTATGCAGGGAAAGACACTAAAAGCGAAACCTGTTTAAAAAGGTGAGCGCTCACTGTGAACAAAGACAGAATAAAATAGATACTTGATAACCTTTCTTGTGACTCCAAACTGACTTTCCAAACTACTGTGTTGGCTGAGGCCACATCCACACTAATACGTTTTCATTTTAAAATGCATAACTTTTGCTACGTTTACGCCTAGCGTCCACACTACTCCGTTAGCGGAATTTAACAATGTTTTTAGGCCAATATCTACTGGCTTTAAGTTTTTAGGTGATTCTAGCTCTCAATCAGCATACCTTTTGTTGAAGGGACCTGTGGAGGGTTTAACAGAACATCAACTAGCCAGTAGTTTTGGATATCAATTTGGCCAATTTCTACCTTCCACTGTCCTGCCTTTGGGCCCCAAACCAGTCTTTGAGAACCACAGCTATAACCTCAGTGCCAGTGGTACCTCAGCTCTGTTGGGTTTCATTGAGACAGTGTTATTAAATAGGCAAAGACAAATAAAGGGAGAGCATCTGCTTTACATCAATGCCTGCAGGCCAAACAGCAAAGCATCACTTAGCGGTTATCAGGTATACAACTAGACAAGAATAGCTGGAGGCTTATTATCATCATCCAGCCTAGGGAATACTGGCTTTTCACATTGTTTGTATGTGTGATAACTTATAAGTATTTGGGATGGTTGTAAAACATTGTTGTTCTTTTTATCTGTTGTGTGAAGCAGCTTAAATGCTGTCAAGTGTGACTAGACTGTGTGTTAGAAGACATTCCCTGGGGAGTAACAGTAGGGGGCAGCACTCACCGCCCCGGGCCGTGGTTCTGGGACAGGGTGGTTGTAGGTGTACCACTGCTGGGTCTCCCTGTTCACCTCTCGGTAGCGCCCGCTGAAGGCCCTCTCCACCTGGGCCATGGTGAAGGCACACACTGCTGAGCTGCCCGATGCCCCTTTATACCTGGGGACACATTAAAACATTTGTTTCAAAATAACATCTCTCACATATTACTGACTATCTAGTAAAAATGTGATCAGTAATATAACTAATTAACTAACTATAACTTTTTTTCCCTGGTAGTGAGAATTTGTGTGGAAATCTTGCACAAGCTAAGAATTCGGATTAAATCATTTGTTGCAGTAAATTTTCTTCAACTCAAATAGAGAAACCGTTTACTATGCAAATGTTAAATTACATACACGTGAATTGAAGTCGGAGAAAAAAAATTGCGTGTTGTCTTTTCCTGGTAGATACTGTAGTGGTTCAAAACCATTTTTAAAAAATGTTCTTTGTCGAATTAGTTAACAAACAAAACAAACAAATCCTGCCTCAAGACTCTCCTTATCTCCCTTATTTTTCCTCATTTCTTTTCCTTTTAATGTCCTCGTACTTCCTTGTACTTCTGGGTCACAGGAATATGGTCAGAGCTCTATAGTTCTCACTGTTGGACTCCTTGTTTATTTGCAATGTTTGTGATCTAGAAAATGAAGCTCACTCAGATGTTGAACTCACTGTTAGTCGCCCTGGATAACAGCATTAGCCAAAAGACAAAAATATAAATGTAACATGTATTTGAGTATTGTACTGCCTTTTATCCATACACTTGCACTCTTCTCTTTCAGCATGTTGCCAATTGTTGTACCCATGCACTCTCCATCCTTTCTGCAACAGTTGGTGACATCCTTTCTATAGACAAATTGGAGCAGCCGCTTCTCACTGGAGAACAAGTTGTAGAGCGGACGCTTGAATCATTTCCATATATAAACCTGTATTTTGTTAGTGCATTAATTAGACAGAGAGCGGTGCATGAACCTGTGTTAAAGCTCATTACAGCTGTTCTAAATTCAGAGGGCCCAAACAAGAAGGATGGCAACTCGCCAGGTTTGGGTGTGTAGATTTTAAATAAGAACTGGCGTCTAACTGTTGGCTGTAGTTGGTGTGTGTGAGAGCACGTATTCGCGTGTGTGAGTGTGTCTGCTATACACATCCTTGGTTTGCATTTGGTGTGTGTAGTGAGTGTGTGCATGGGTCCATCCATGTGTGCTTGCAAAGTAGTATTTAGTGCCTATTTGTGCATGTGTGTCTTATGAACATTAACCACAATGGCCCTATAAATCACATTCAATAAGGTGCCTGAGTCTGTCAGAGTGGTGATCAGGACAACTCCCTCCACTCCTCTTACCATTGGGAGGTGAAGACCCCATAAAAAACTGTGTTCTCCCAGCTGTCTCCCATGGGCTTCAGGACAAACATGTCCTGGATGATGTTGAAGGGGAAGCCGTCATCAGGGAGGGAGCACAGCAACTGAGCCTTCAGGAAGGTGGTCCACTTCTTCTGCAGCACCCGCTCACCTCCCTTATCGCCCTGCAGAGACAGTTAAAGCACCTTATGGATAACGTGGCACAACAAGGAAACGCAAAGAAAAACGGCAGCAGGTAAACCGGAATGAACGAGAGTTGTGTGCCCAATAATCACTTCCCTGTGACTAGAATGGATGGCTTATTGCAGCAGTTCTCAATCCCAGTCGTCAGGGCCAAGAACCCTGCTGGTTTTCATTCTAGCCATCTAATCAGCAAATGATTTGCACCTGGGTGGCAAGGTGAAAGCAATTAACTACCTGGTAGGATAGAAAACCAGCAGTAGGCTATTCAGGGTCCTGAGGACCAGGATTAAAAACCACTGACCAATGCAGTCCCCTCCCTGTCCTTTAGAGGGGGGTATTGAGGTCAAATAAGGGATGCTGAAAGCGGTGGCTGTACTTGTCATGAACTCTTTTTGAGGAAATAAACTAGACAAATCTCAGCCACAACCAACCAGGAATTCTTTGTCCTGGTAGAAGTCCAATTCTTGAAATCCTTTCCTCTAGCTCGGCATGTGTGTGATGTATTTGTACTGAATTCCAAAGGATATTTTGACAATAAACTGTGGGGGCAGAAAACAAGCTCTAGTCTCCACATAAAAGAAGCTTTAGCACAGAATACCAATTCTTCTTTGAAGGAGAGGACATGGCGAAAGGGATAATAAACAACAATTAGTAATAATTATAGCTTTGAATTAAAATATCTGTGGTTCACTTCTCAAGCTGGAAGATGGAAGTATTCACTCTCCTTTCAAGGCGTCACGAAATAGCCATAAAAACACAGTTATCAAATATCTTGGCTAGCGCCAACGATTATCAAAGTGCTTGTAAACACACTCCAAGAGCACTCCTCCAGAACAACAGCCAGCAACATGGAAAACACAGGAGGGAGGAGGAAGAAGAGAGGACCAAAACAACGGGTCTCGCCCAACCTCAAGACAGCTTGCCTGGCTCTGGAGGATACGCCTCTGATCCAAACTATCCCAGCAGCAAGACCTCCAAAACTCAGAGCAACTCCTACATGAAAACACCAGGAGTGAATCACCCTTGAGGTAGATAATAAAATGTAAAACTATTCTACCCCTGCCTCCTCCTCCGGGTGGCTATTAAACAGAAACAATCATCTTGTTGAACGGCGAGGTGAAACCACATGGGACTGATGCAGGGCCTGGGAGCCAATTACTAGGCTGCGCTAGTAGCCTGTCCACATAATGAGGAGAGCACATTCCTGCTCTCTCAGCTGTCCCCTGCCATTGTTGCTGTGCTCCGCTGCGCAGCTAGCTAGCCCGACTCGGCCATTCAATCACATGGATATTTTATCTAAACTTCACATTTCAGATTCTTCACTTTTTTTAAAGGTTCTGCTGTCGACCTGAAAAGTGGGGGCAATACTGGCTGAACAAAAGGTTGAGGAAAAACGGTGCCACGCATTGTTCAAAATCTGCCTGCTTTCCACGGTCCCTCAATGTGCACACCTGAATAAACAAAAGAAAAAGGGAGTGGAAGGAGGGAGGGGGACAGAGAGGGAGGAGAGGAGAGAAAAACAACTCGGTAGCAGAGTTCCTTGGCAGACCTGGGCAAAATAGTAGTTAGAGCAGCATGAAAAAAAAACACAAGGAGCCTCTTTGATTTATTCTTATCTTGCAAGTGACGTGCCCTCTTTATAGGCTATTGAAATGTCTGGCAAGATAAATCAAACGCAGCTAAAATTGCTCAAATATTTCGAACCACATTCAAACATATTTTTCCTCGGCCCGGTACAGAGAAAGAAAAGTGAAGTGCACGCTTTCTCTCAAAGTGTGTTGAAGACACTGAGCCCGCTAACAGGGAGGGGCCTTCATACCTCTGTGTTACCTAACCCTAATCTGAGTTCAGCACTTACTGCTCACTGAGGGAGTAAACAGGGCGTGGACTCAGCTGTGATACAGTATTCTGAGTAAAAAGAAAAAAAAAACGGTGCATACTGTAACAGCTCTACTGAATAAATGTGCTTATAGGACGTTAGCCTGCAGCAATTCAGATCTTAATGGAATCAGTTGCTCACTCACAGCAAACTGATGAGGGGCAATGCTCCTCCTTTTTTCTGAAGAATAAGGAATGGTTTGACATTTGCGGCGTGTGCAGTTCTAAGATCAAAATATCACTTGCACAAAATTAAGTGGATGCTGCGTGCTGTAATGAGGGAAATAGGCTTGCTCAGCAGACGTACAATAAGACGGGAAAGGACAAAGGCGGCATTTCTCTCAATAGGAAACAGACAGAAAACTGGAATCGCTAACTGTGTCATCACTCCGCATTCAGCTGTCAATGCTCTCAAGCATTTACCCGGTAAAGCGAAGAATGCACCACCTGCAACACTACTGTACTCCCATAGAACAGCATCTGAAAAGACGCCAGCCAGGAAAAAAAGGGGGCTGCTGCATTCCAGTGAAATAAAGGCGACCTATAGAGCAGTGGAGCACATTCTCCCGTCTCTATTGCACAGTTCATCCACAGCAAGCCGCCACAGTCTGGGGGCATTTCTGTCAATGATTTCCATATATAGAACCCAGGAGGTGCTCCGCTGGCTGGGAGAGGTGTCGCAGAACTGAGTGCCAAAGCCTAGCAGGACTAAGTCATTAAGCTGTCACTTAAGATTACATGCTGTCCCCACGATTACTCACATTACTGCCTCCATGAACAAGAGACATCAGTCAATATGGGATGCTGAGGCTTGAGCACACATATCAGGCAGCTTTATAGCCATTTAATTGATCTGATGACAGGTGAAAAGGGATAAGGTCTGGCACTGATTATTGAGGGTGATTGACCAGACTAAACTGTTGAGGAGGGGGAGGGAAAGACGTCAATACACTTGAAATGATCCCAGTGCATTCTGGGGTGCTCAAGTTCGTTCACGCTTTGCCTGCAACAAAAACAGGCCATATAGTAGAGAGGAAAAAGCATTTCATATTGCTGCGAAGCACCCTTGAATACTAATAATGCCTGCAAAGCTCAAAGCGCTGGTGGAGAAAAGGGAAAGAGCTGGAGGGATGGACGAGTGCAGCTGACATTGTGAAGGAGATGGAAGGAGAGGGGGAGATGACATTGCAGAGGAAAGGGAGGGAGGGAGGGAGGAGGGGATGATTCAAGAAACCAAATCTGTGGAAAGTGTGTTTGTGTCAACTCCCGCTTAGATACACAAAAAAGTCAAACAAACAAAAAAAGCGTACACACAGCAGTGGCATATTTCCACTGCACCTACATGGGCATGACGTACTGTTGTTGCCACGCATGTGCTTTGACATGACAGCATCCCTTCCTTGTTTTTGAGGTAATTGTACTGGGATTACGGCGAGGAAGCAGAGCTCTGCTGCGCCTCTTGCTTTTACGATTACTGACCCCACCCGGTCCCCAGGTGTCTTACCTTACACACGCGAGCAATCCTCGACACAATAGTGTTGTCAAAGAAGTCAAATTCTTTCCCCGCCTCGCTAAAGAAGAAGTAAATCTTGTCGTCGTCGCCCACGGGGTTGCCTATTGGCTGACTCTCCTCGATGTAAGCCGAACCAACAAAGACTGGATCTGTCAAACAGACAAAAACACGCTCTCAGTCAAAAGGAAACATGCGGTGAGAAACAGAGAACTTGATCGCTTTGCCTATCATCTTACACCTTTATCATCTATGTAAGGGAACCGTTTCCTCAGCCACGACTGTTCAGACAAAATAACGTATGATCATAAGTTTGGGAAGACTGTCAGAATCCACAGAGAAGAGCCGGGTCATACAATCCTAGCAGAGCAGAGGAAACAGCATCCCTTGTATAATTGTACTCAGATGCCTCAGCGGGGGCACTCTGCATGAATTACCCTGAGATCAAAAGACAAGAGAGGTCTTAATTGTGAGCAAAGTGCAGCTTGCTCTGGCAAAACCAGTGCCAGCCAGCCGAGGCGGTTTTGATGTGCATGTGTGGCGACTGATAGGACCCAGCTCCCGCAATCTAAGAGGGCTTGTCTTTGCTCTCAGTCTGCGTGCATTAGCGACTGTGCCTCGCTAATGATCGCTACTCTTTTTAGAGCTTATCTACTCTGTTGGGTACAGAGTGGAAGATGTGTAGGAAAAAAAAAACATAGATTGCCATCTTCAAGGGCAAATGGAGTTTACCTTGCAGCCAGTTTAAAGAGTTTTCTGTCTTCAAGGCAGTGCTCTGACCCAGACTCTTGTAAATGACTGGTTCATTCCCCTGGAAATTGCTGACAGTACCAGTGTACAACTCACCATCTGAAAGAAAACAAAAGAAAATAAAGAAAAAGGAGGTTTCAATTCATATTATCATCATGTCAGTCAAATATTGCAAGGGGTTTGTTCCAGTGTGTATGCACTTAAAAATCACAAACTTTAAAATTTACAAGTCAGTGAATTTTGTATTAACTAAAAGCACTGAAGAAAAATACATTATTTATAGAGGGCTCTCTAAAGTGCAAGTCAGTAGGTTCAGGAGTTTAAGGAGCATTCTGCCTCTGTGTTAGCCAAGTTAGACCACCATTACAGAAGGTTTCAGTGAGGGATTAGACTAATAGTTTCTCCAAGTTCAATTATTTACTAATTGGTTGTTAAAATAACTTTAATGCAAACAGAGGCTGTTATGTCAGTCTGCTTATCAGAAGGAGTGACATAGCCAAACAGTATCAACAGACAAATCATGACTCATTATGGACTCAAATTGTAGGCTACATCAAAGTAATGTTATTATGTTGGAAACAAGCAGTTCTTGTTTTAACAGCCTTCAGCCTCTTCCCAAAGCGAAGCCACTCACTAATAACACCTTCTTCTTTGCAAGCCACCTGTTTAAAATGATCAGGAACACAAAGCTGTGCAGTACTACATACCAACTATGATGGCAGTGGATTTGTACTCTGGATTGAAGGGGCACCGACTGCGCCCGTCCTCCATCACAACCTCGCCCACTTCATCTCTCTCCAGTGAGAATGTTGACGTATTCTGGAGACAGACACAAACACCAAATTTCCCTCAGGCACATTCCAATTAAATTCCACTTACAGTAAGAGTACAGTGAGCTAAAGTTAGCTCAATGACCTGAAGCTCATTTCCTGCTCTTTGTCATTCTACATGCTGCAATAAAGCCACACTTAAATGACTAGTTACACCTTCTTTTTGGGAGTTTGGCCCCGGTTCACCTTAACCAATATCTGACAAGAGGGTTGGAACTAAAATTATCTCTGTGCATCTTGTTAGCTCTGTTCAGTGCGCATGCTAACGCTTTAGCATACAGTACGTTAATTAATCATGTGCAACTAGCATATCCTAAAAGTGAGAAATCAGAAGTTATAGCAGCTCTAGGAGGGCTGAATGGTTAGTTCATTAAACGACACGCATCTAAACCTGCCAGGCTTGTTTAGGGGAGTGGTAAAATAGACATAAAATTTGCCAAAAAATGCTCTTTGAAACTACTTTCAGTGGCAGAAGATTTCTCTTCCCGCATAACTTGTTTTGTTTGAAGTGAACAAAGTTAGCCAGACAGGCTTTGCTTGTGCTTTTGATCTGTAAATGTACTTCACTAATGATGAAGATTGAGATTTTGTTTACAGAATTTATGAATACAGGCCATAGAATGATACTCTGATTGATTGATTTTGGTGCCAGATATTGGCAGATATTGGCAGATATTGGGTAAGCTGACCAGAGGGCCAAACTCCCCTAAAGTCTGTGTAGCCCTATAAGCAAGATCCTTTAAGGAAATTAGTTAACTTTTTGATGCAATGTATGCAGGGAATTTTGCAATATTTCCAGCATTTTTACTATACCATAATATCATTCACAAATTATGTGTCCCGTTGGTGTTAAAATCTAAAACAAGACAATATTAAATGTCTGCATCACCTCATAATGTTTCCCATGTATCACCATTATAAGTTGTCGTTCTACTCGGGGGTTTGGTTTTAATTCACGTCTGTCATTTTTATTGTTTATCTTCTTGGATTACATTTCTTATTGTCATATTGTCTGCAAATCGCTTTGTGATTGTTTTCCTATAAAGCTGCTGTAAAAATAAAAGTTTATTATTGTTAATGTTATGCATCTCAGAGTGTGTCTAGTCTGTAGGAAAGCTCTGGGTTATACACAGACTCTGCTCTGGAGTCTGTCAACATGATGATAAGTGGGAGGCCAAACAGTTTCAGACCAACTGAGCTGAGAGATGCTTGGAATCCCAGTTCAGGACCTATAGTCCTGCCAAGTCCCCCTCACTCTGAGACGTCCCATATTATTCTTTCACTGTGACGTCAAAGGGGAGAGTTTAATTCCTGGCTTTAGGAGTTGAACCGGCTCCAAGCTTGATTGCCCCCTATCACTGAAATCAATGTCATCCTGTTGCTGGCTACCATCTCTCCCAGTTTGCTCCTCCGCTAGACAAACACATAAAGACTCACTGGATCTGCTGCTTCCAGTCACTGGGAACCACACAGCTCTTGTACCCCCTGTCGACTTGTCTTGCTAAAATGCCTCAGTAGGATTTGGTCACGCTCGAATAACAAGAGCTCCAATACTGACATGGTGGATAAAAGAGCTTGATTCTCCAAGAACACAAAAAACCCATAGCAATCCAACTTTGGGTTAGTGGGAAGGCTGGAGGGAAACAAAAAAATCAAGGCTCCAGGGAGAAAAATCAATCCTTGAGGGCTAATAATAGGTAGATTGGAAGTCATCACTTACTATGTAGGCGCAGATGGGACTGAAGGCATAGGTGCCGCACACATAAAGATGAGTGCTGTTCAGCCGCAGCAGAATTTTGATGTAATTGAAGCAATCAGTCTGGATGGGGAACAAATGGAGAGAGTGTGAGGTCTAAGGATGCATTAGAAATTCTTCACAGCTGAATATGATAAAAGAGTAGGATGGTTATCTTGAGAGCTTTGCTCAGCTTCCTCAAAATCCATGCCTCTGAAATAGCCCTTAAGCATAAATAAGAGTCTTTTAGACCAATAAACACAAAGACGTAAAAAAAAAAAAAACTTGATCGATCAATAAAAATCGCACAGTACAGTAAAATGTCCCCATTTCAGAAACCCTGCTGGGAAAATCTCCCAGCATCACACAACAATTGGTGAGTGAGCGTGCTGTGATACACAGACCCAAGTTGTACATTGCAGTACACAGATTACCGGGGCTTGTCGCCTAGGGATACAACAGCTGGCATGACAACAAGGTAACAGACAGCCAGAGAGAAGCAGTGCACAGCTGAAAAAAACACCCTGAAAAGAGCAATTCCCAAGAGAGTCTACACACTTGATGAATCTATTTGTAACTGGTGGAAAGGTTTGTCAACACAGAACTCTATGGATCCTTCCAAAACATTTAGAAAAGGGCAGTCTTCACAGGGCGGCACCGGGCCTCGGTGCAGCTTAGAGTAGGTTCTACAAGTTTCTCACAACTCTAGCTGATAGAAAACGTTCACAAAAGAATAGCAATGCTTCACCATAGGATGAATGTGATACTTTACCCCCTCTCCTCAGGCAGGTCAGAGGTCAGGCTCAGCTACAGAACAGCACCTCTGGAGCTCATTCAGAATGTCTTTGTATTTATTGGTCTTTACCTTTGCCTCTTAGGGCTTGAATGTGCGTAAACCATATCAAAACATTCCATGCTTTCAATAGTTTTATTACATATCTCTCATTTCCTCAGGTGCTTTGCTTATTTTGGTTAGCTGTAGGTGTAAAGGCGCCTCTTACCTCTAGGTTCTTGCCTTTGAAGCTGCACTCCTCTCTCTTTCCAGCAGGAGTGCCCCATGTCAGCTGAGGATGAAAAAGACCCTGAGTAAGTCATGCAAATTACGGGGAACCATGCTGGCTCTACTGCATCTCGATGGTCGGTGTCTGGAGGTTCATATGCATACCAAAAACAACAGTATGCAGCGGAAATATCCCCCCAAATCCCCCGTAATGCATAATGCAACACCGTCATATGGAGTCAAGTCGGCCGGTGGGTTCTGCATTTTTCAGGTGTTTAACATAAGATCCTTCCCAGCTATTAATTCTGAGTAGTAGGCAGTAATATCGTTCACACAAAGAAAATCTCTGAATATTTGCGTCTATAAAAACATAGCGTTTAATTCCATAAAATGATTACCAAAATCAAAATGTTAATCCCATAATGTCAGTTACATAAAGTGTCCAGCCATTATTCCGATATGCAACTGCAGCCATGATTGCAATCAGAGCTTTTATTGCCTGATCCAGGCATTGGAATTATCTGCTACCCACGCCCACTTCTCCACATTTCTAAGCAGTCAGGACACAGACCCATATTCATTAGCATAAGTCTACATATGACTTGATACGCTTAATAGATACAATGTGCATCCATCTTCAAGTATGATATGTTGTTGCCGATTCTGATATAAACTGTGAACATGATTCTGATAATCTGATTAATTGGCACTTGGACATACATTCTTCTGCAGCTTGGTCTTGCTGATGTCGGAGAGGCTGAGGGCGAACAGTGCCTCTCTGGCTCCAACGTACAGCATGTCGTCCTCCTGGCTGAGCAGCAGAGAGGTGTAATTGAAGACTCCGTCCACAGAGAATCTCTTGGCCGACCTCTCCTTTGCATCTGGGAACAGCAGGAGAAATACACAGGGGATTATTACTATCAAATAGCAGAAAAGCACAGAGAGAAACAGAGTGGAACAGAACGTGTCCTGATGCTGGGAGTGTGAGACCACACGAGTGCACGAGCAAACACATACAGCTCTTTTTTTTTTTTCACATTTGGAGTGCATTTGGCTTGCACTGTTTTATAAAATGTCATCCCATTGGAGAGAATGAAAACATTTCCATTACTGCCATTAGATCGGGTTAGGAATATCTGACAAAATAATTAGGCTGTGATTATGCACATGAACATCACAAGTCAAAGGATTATTAATGTAGGTCTACAAATGCATTATGGCCTCCCTACAACAGGGGGCAGCGATTCTATTTCTGACATTAATTTGTCTCAAGCAGCACAGTTCCATAAGGAGGTTTCCAAGACAGTGGCAGCTGCTAGTGTAAATGGAAACAATAAGGAGTGGACAGGCATCACATCACACAGACCCACAAATGCACAGTGGTGTGTTTGAGCCACATCAATTTAGCAGATTTCTGAAAAATCTCATTGCACAAGTGTCATATTTGTAATTCATTGCTCCTGGAGGCAACTGTCCCAGTCCTTCTTTTGCCCCCCTTGCACAGTGGCAGCCAGCAGCTCGCCCCATGAGGACATGCCATATGTATGTCAATGAGCCATGTGAACATTTTCCTGTCCTGGCTGGCACTCACTCTGCTCTGTGCTGGCAGCAAGGTAAAAGCCTCTTCTATTCTACTCACACCAATCTAAATCTCCTTCATTCTGCTGCCGGGCAAACCTCTTAAAATGGATCTGTTTAGCACTGGGCCATAAGTCAAATGAGTAACCTTTTCCCATGTCGCTCCCTCCCTGCAGCCTCAATAAGTTTTTGTGATGAACTATGGATTTAATATATGTGTCTCCTTTACTAGCATTTCTCATAGCTTCATAAACAACTCAGGATCTCCTCCAGTGGCATCAGCAGTCACCCGCAATAAAGGCTTTTAACTGCATTCCACTGTGAAAGTGGAGTTTCAGAAGATTTCAATTTTTGTAACAGGCAATAAGTCTGACAAGTTGTCGCTTTTCACTTTGATTTACTGCGTGTAAAACTGCTCAAAAAAGACCAAATACTGAAAAAACAACACAGTCCAGGAGTCCCTGGAAAATGGTTTATTCAGCACCCACGAGCTTCATGGCCCTTGGAAAAACAACAGCAGTACTGGGGCCCATTTGTCCCCTGGTTGGATAGATGTTATCACTAAGTATCTATCAACAACACTAACAAGTATCTTCTCAGCCGTGTAACTGAGAGGGCTGCAAACTCACCAGAGGGAGACACTCTGGATGTATGCAACCAAATATTTGTGTATCCAGTGCTTGCACACTTCATTCCCTTTGCATTTTTTTGACCATCTCTGTAAATGTTTATCTATTGCCTCCTATTCCAAACATATTAAATACACTCAACGTGCTCCCAAAGCTAAAATGCTTGGGTCGTGGACTCCATTTGCTTGTCCAAATAAGATTACTGGCTCGTATCTGAGGTCGTAAACACTAATCTTTACTGCAGTAAAACCATTTACAGCCTCCCCCCCCATGTACAACCATCAAATTGAATTCAAATTCTGAGACTTTTGACGGTAAGAAAAGACATCAGCAGTAAGTTTATCTTCGGCACTCCAGGTGGTGCATTGGACCATAATGCAAACGGACCCAATAAACTGCAATAAATGTTTACAACCCACGACTTAAACTCTTCAATATGCTCACAAACAAATGGTTCATCTAACACTCAAGGCACTTTGGCAGATGATTATCTTCCCCTTGTGGGAGTAAAACCCAGCTGCACAAGCCACATCTTGTCCAAAATCAAATCTTAGGCCCTTTCCAGATCAACAGCCCTCATTCTGTTTAAAACATTGTGACATCTGGAGTCAATGAAGAGGAGGCCTGTCATTAAAATCAGAGGGTGAGGAGAGGGGACACAAAATAAAAAGACTTCCTATTGTCATTCTTGGGCCATCTTAGAAAAAAAAAATAGTTTTCCTACATTGAGGATGAAACGGCTGTGGTTTTGTCTCAAGGTAAATTAAGTCTATTACAATTTTCTTAAATGGCTGCGAGAGGTCTAGCTTAATGCAACTTATAAAGAGAGCTATACTTAGTCCCAGTGGTTCCTGCAGTTGGCAGACAAAGGAGTGCCATCTCTCCTCTCAACAGGGGGACATATCATAGCTTGACTGTCACGGCTCCCCTGGGTTTTGGCCATTCACTGGAACCAAAAACAGCCTTCCCTCAGCATATTAAAACTCTCTGACATAAATCACAGTGACATCCTCTTAGACAGACAATGGAATAACGAGCGGAGGAGAGCAAACTCATGAAACTTTTACTCCGAGAGCAGTGCGAGGCCAGGGAGAGGGCTGAGGAGTACTGAGTGGGAGTTGCGGTAACCAAGAAGATTGGATTGGGATGTTGACCTATCAGAAAACATGAGGGGAAAAGGCCATTTTCAAAGCGCTTGGAGAAGGCTTTTGGTTAAGAGCAAAAGGTCTTTACTTTAGCAGTTACAAACATCAGCGCTGGGTCAAAGCTGCAGTGATTTGAAACAGACAAGCGAGGCTTTCTTTTTTACTTCGATCAGCCACAGAGGTGCAGTTCTTTGGGAGACTCCTTGTGTTCTCTGATACAGCGGCTCGGTTGTGCGTTTTGACGTGCTTTTGGCAGAATGCTGGGCATCCATTGGGAGCTGCAGCAATTACAGGCCAATGTAGCCATTTCACAGCCAGGCTCCAGGTCCATTCATCACCCGCCTGTTTAATCAGCTGGCTGTCCCCAAGCTGGGGCCTCAACCTCTGCTAACGCTCATCACCTCACACCTACCACCAATACGGCTACTTCACTGCTAATGCTAACATGCTGCATTGGTTTACACCACAGGTTCTTCTAGTGTTTCAGTCTGGAAGCCAAATTGGGTAAATTTTGTCTCACTCTCCATACTCATTTAACCCCACAAGCACTTTTTATCATAGAGGCACCCAAAAGGAATTGGCCAATTTGTGTCCAGAAGCACACTAGAGAGGGAGGGAGGGAGAAGCTGCTCCCAACTCAGTATTACATGAAGCAATACTAACAACATGCAGTAATTGAAAGTAATTTCTCCACTGGCACATAATATCCATTCGGCAATCAATTAGGTGAAATTAAAGATGTTTTCCAGGGCTCATTGTTCTCTAGCACAGAAGTGAGTTAGACGTTGCCATGTGGTTTGATCAGCGGCGGTAAAGGCAGCTAGGGAACAAAACGGATCACTAAGAAATAAGAGAGCATCTGCTCCGTGATCATAAAGCTGTTTGTGTTTATGGGGAGAGAAATCATACTGGCCCTGAGCACATCCAAGACACTTCAAACTTCTTGAATTCATATGAAGATGCATAAGGGGAAGTGTTATGTCAGTGTGTAAAAGATACCTCATATCTCCAATTCTGCATGTTAGAAATTAGTTTGATTGTGGAAATTGTCTCCCATATGTATAACATATTCCATGACTATAGGATTGACAATGCATTATGAAATGTCAAAAATGCATTGGCATCAATGGGGAAACAAACCAGAGTTTCACAATTCCTGAAAAGTGGATTTCTTTTGAGAAATACAAGGTTTCTGCGGGATGCTGGTGAGATAGGGGGTAAATCATTTTGACAAAATCAATCTTGGAAAATAATGTTAATTCTGTTGAGAAACCAGACCTCCAAAATACCACCGAGGCATCAATTAAGATTTCCATTCCACCGCATCCCCTCATTTACGTCACTGTTGTGTGTCTAGTGTGTGTGCTTACTCGGCAGTGAGGCGACTAAGATATCATCAGAGGGTGCCAGCTTGCAGACACAATCTCGCCGGGTAATAAAATACATGCCAGCTCTTTGCCAGGCATCATATTTCAGGGTAAAGGGGGCAGGATCTACCTCTTCTCGTTCAGTTTCAGACTACTCCCAAGGACTCCGAGGATGGGGCGATTGATTGGCTGCTTCGTAGGTCTATGCCTGCCCAGACGCTCCTAAAAGGACCGACCATAAACATGCCCCAGATTTACTAAAGCGGCGTGAGCCAAGTCACAAGGCAAGGGGGCACTGGGGACAAAGGGGTTTGCTTACAGCCAGGCTGGGAAAACGCAGAGGAGAGGAGAGTGCATAGCCAGCACGGCTGATATTCATCTCACACTGAGCTCTGCTTATCTTACATGCACAAGACACACATTCATCAAAAAACTCTCTGGCTCTGCCCAGTGCCAGCTAAAGCTACACGACTGCGCACATCTTCAAGGCTCTCTGTTTGACATATTCTCACAATGGACTTTATATATTGCTACCGGAGCTCCTGACTGAAGGCACTTCAAGGTCATAATAACATTGGTCCTCGTGATAGTTTGGGCAAAGTGATGTGTATTTCACTGTCAGAGTGACATTCATCTGCCAAGAGTAGTCTCGGTCCCTGCTGCTGCTGCTGCTGCAGCCAAGTCAGCACATAAACACTGTCGTCGACTCACTCCGAGGGCACAGACCTCCGATGAGTGGGCAAATTGAATAAGAGGGGTTGGGGTGTTAGGGGTGTGGCAAGATGCGGGGGTGGGGGGCTTATACTCTTCTGGAGCATCAGATTTAAAAAGGGAAAATCCACCCTAGAACAGACTTCACATATCCTATTCCCATTTTAGCTCAGATGGTTTAGTAAATTCTGTTCTGTTTGAGGGTCAATTTTCAACTTAATGGAAGGGCCGTCTGAGTGACAGCTCTGTGCCTTCCCATGTCCTCCAAGACAGAGAGAGAGAGAAAGCGGGACAGAGAAAATCAGCCTTTACTGGACGATAAACAAAAGGCAGACAGCAGTCATTTAGCTCCAGAAAGACTTATGACACCTATCTGTAAGGCTAGGCCATCATGACTATACCTTAATGGCTTATAGATGTATTGTGTCTATATACAAGAGATGATGGTGTGTGTGTGTGTGTGTGTGTGTGTGTGTGTGTGTGTGTGTGTGTGTGTGTGTGTGTGCCTTTCTGCTTGTGTTTGAGTGTGTATATGTGTGTACACAGCATACATATGCGGAGCGAAAGCTGCACCTTGCAGATAATAAGATTGACAGTATATAGGTCCAGTGTTTGCATTGTGTGAGGATTATGCTGCAAAGAGGAGTTAATGGTGGCATACTGTTACACATGCACAGAGACACACCAGGCTCAGGATCACGACAACAACAACAAAACTGGGTATTTTATTGGAAATTGAGAACAGTTTCCAAAAGCCTGGAAAATCCTGAAACATTACACATGCACAACAGATCTGAAGCCACACACACACACCACACATACAAAGGATGAGGTAAGCGCTTAAAACACTGGATACCACTAAAAGCATAGAACAAGGGGCTGACACAGGCATGATGTGCTGCTCTGTAATTATTGGCTCTTAGGTGTCATCCTGATGCACTCTGGGTTGGCACCCACACACCCACCCACTCAAAGCAGTGGAGCGATGGAGTGCAACGGTCTGTCTGTCACCACTGAAAGCTTACAGAATCCTGGATACTAGGTCAGAGAAACACAGAGACAGAGGGAGAAAGTATGTGGTGTTTGAGCGAGTGATACAAACAAAGAGACGGAGGGAGAGAGAGACAGTAAACAGTAACTGAGTGAGTGAGAGAGATAGAGAGAGAGAGACTGACAGATAGACAGAGTTGGTATAATTTCCCCGCCCACAATCCAAACCAGGCTTGCCTGTGCCTGTCATGTGTGGGTTGCCAGAGCCCCCTCAACCCATCTCTCCCTCCCTCCATCTTCCCCTTCCCTCCCTCCAGGGGTGAGAGAGAGAGATGGCACTGGAATATGATTTCCACATACATTCAGCCCCTTCACTGCTCTTTCTGTGCTCTAGTACAGGTGACGCCCCAAATGAACACTAAAAAGGCTAATGGATTTTAGTCTTAAGAGAAGGCTAACAAGCTGTTATTTGTAGGGGGTAAATACTATTTCCTTGTATGATTTTGAAAATCTCACAACACTGGTTTCTACAGAAAGTAGGCAAGGAATAGTCATGGAGGGACATTTTGAAAGCTAAGATATTTCAATTCTAAAATTAAAAAAGCTATCAATTGACTGCAGTTTGGCCGTTCTAGTGTTAAGGAACTAAGGAAACTACCAATATAAAGTATCTTAATGGGGTTAATGGGGCCACCTCTTACGTTCAATATCCTAATACACTTTCTATCCCTTCAAGTGTTTTCTTTATTCTGGTAGTTATCTCTGTCACTCTAAACAAACCAAACAAAGATTGTCTAGATGAAATATGAGATAGCTATAGGTCAAGTGAACTTAAGACAAAATGTCATCTGTGTTTGAGCTGCAAACATTGGGCCTCATGCAGCAACATTCTCTTAAATTTCTCTTATATTTTCTGTTAAGAGAAAAAATAAGAGAAGTCAACTCCAGATGCACCAAACGTTCTTAACCATCCAAATCTGCTCTTACCCAGGTGTGCTGAATGATGAATCCCACTTGATCATAAATTGGAGGCACGTGGCCGATTGGTTGTTATTAGCATAGCTAACGCCCCCTAAACACCATATAAGGGCAGGTGTTGTGCCGTGTACAAATACTCTGGCAACTTCAGCAGCCATTCATCCGTCTCATCAAATAGATCTGTGCGATCTCTAAAAACGCGTTCTCTGCGTAAGGCCTGGATGGCCAAAGCATCTAAGAGCAGTATGTAAGCCATTCAGAAGCTGAACGCACACAATATCATCCAAGGGTTTTTATAGTCTTAATTGGGATCAATGGACCAATAGTTTTCTTTAGCCCACAAATTTAATAATCCAATCATTATAATCATTCTAAAACATATAATAATCTAAATTTGATTATATGATATTCATGCGTTTTTTTATGTTCCTCAAATTTAAAACTTATGTTTCCTTGCGTTGGACAAACAATTTGTGGACTGTGAAAATGAGATGTTTTTTTCTTATCTTGGTAAGAGTGCTCTCGACCACTCATAAAATTTTCTCTTACCTAAGAGAAGAGCAAAAATAACAAAAACATTGGTGAATCCCATAAATCAATGGGTAACAAAATAAGAACAAATTGTGGATACGAACAAAAAAAAGAGAAAATTTGTTCGTATATCGATCCTGCATGAGGCCCATTGTGTCTAAATCCAGTTGGCTTACACAGGCGTGCACATGGATTTGGCTACAGCAAAAATCCCAATGAAATACCCTTCGATACATCTCTCCCCCATTTGTTGGTTTGTGTACTTGTGTGTGTGCGCACTTGTCAATTTTAGTGCATCGATGGAGCTGCTCGCGGTTTTCTGAGTGCACTCACTTTGGAGTGGCATGTGTCGAAGGTCCTGGAGCGCTACCACAGCACACATTCACTAGCCCCTCACCCTGTGTGTGTGTGTGTGTGTGTGTGTGTGTGTGTGTGTGTGTGAGAGTGTGTGTGTGTGTCTCTGGAGAGGTCCTTGATGGAAAGAGCAGGCTGGGGTCACACAGGGTCTACTGCTCTCAACTCAGCCAGCACACAGTAACTGAGGAGGAGAAGTGGTCAAGCACATAGGTGTAATGAGTGTAAACTCACTGCTGCTGGCCTTTTACACACACGCGTGCACGTGTATATAACAACACACCAAATGTCAAACACACAAACCGCACATGGGTGTGTGCAGTGATCATCCCTTCAGTGAAACACTGTTGTTGTGCGCATTAATTCTTGCCATTCCACTGTCAGATTTATTCCCATAAGAGCAGGAATGGTACCAGTATTAGTATCTTTCCTAGAAATATCGCTGGTGAGCTCAGCATCTCCATACCTTCTGCATTAGACCCCTAATTTTGGCTTATAAGGGTAATTCTGCTATAGCTTGATCTGACAAATCCAACCTCCAGGCTAGTGGCCTTATGGAATTCCTATCCCTGGCTACAGGTGTCATTCATACTGACAAGGACTACAGCTTCCTCTCAATGCCAGTCTGTCTTGGATCCATCAGTTCTATGCTTGCCAGGACGGCAGATTGTCAACTGGCGTTACTGATCAAGCCAATTCAAACATGAAGCCAATTCAGAGAGGAACTCATGAATGAGACAAGAGACAGGATTTCTACCAAATGAGTGACTTTAACCAAATCCTTCAAAACTCTTACATCGGCCATGTAGAGTGACTGTGTGAGAGGGGAATTAAATGCATGGGCAGAGTGACAGGTAGTGGATGAAGCAGATATAGAACATTTTACAGCCAAGCCAAGGTAGAGATGCAGGGTGACATGCAGGGACACACACCTCAATCCCTAAATTCTTTTTCACATATGTGCACTCATGACATATCACTAACACAGCAGAGGGTCAGATGGTGATGCTGTAGGTATTTAGGACAATTTATGGGTTTTTTTGTGTGAAGATTAATGAACTAAAATATTACGTCAATGAAAGCTGAAAACCTGTTCATGTTCATGTTCACATAGTGTAGACTCAGAAATCAGCAAATTATCATACCTCTTATCAAAATGCTCACTTATATATCAGTTCATCAAAACATGGAGTTGGCAAGCTTTAATGGTACAAAGTCCAGCACCACCATTACTCCAATACATAGAAAAACAAACTTCTGTTCTGGGGAATTTTTAAAATCCATGACAGAGATGAATGAGAAAAAATATTGTCAATATTGAACTTAACCTAGAGTAAACCAACAGGCACCAACACGCTACCTGTTCTTGGGCAATTGTGAGTTGAAGAAAGTCACTTATCATGTCAAACCAGTAATGCCTAATAAGTATTGTTTGTGTGTGTGTGTGTGTGTGTATGATGTTGATAGCAGCTGTGAGTCTAAATATTTTTTTCCTAAGAACTGCAACAAAAGGCCCTGTGATAAAAGGTTGTGTATTTATTCCACGCCTTTCTTCATGCTGAATGCTTTGGAAACGGTAAATGCTTTCTCTCTGTTCACAGGCAATGTGAACACAAAACAAAGCAGCGAGACAAGAAGCGCCTGTTTAAGAGTCATAATATAAAATAATACAATATGGGATGTTATTCTGAGTGTGATTTCCTTTTGAGAGCTGTCCAGAGTGATTGTTGGGCTCCTCAGGCGCTCAAAAGCCATATCAATGCTAAATGCTACATCACGCTATGAAAAGCCATATTCAATCTGTCAGTAAAGGCGTTTTTTTGGTGGCACAATAACAGTATACCTATGAAACTCGATGTTACAAGATGATATGAAGATGTGAGGCAAAACACATTTTCGTTTTGGACAATTTGCATTGCGTCAAAGCAATTCAAAAACACCAAACGTCACTCTTTAACCTCGCATTCCGGTCTGTCCCTCTTGATTAACAGCTATGCCATTATTTCTTGCACGCTTGCCAGTTTCTTCAAATCAACTGTTCTTTATCAAAATCTGTAAAGACTGAACTTTTCTGTACATTCCCTGGAGCGTGGAAGCGATGAAGCCATTAACATGTCGGAGACGGACGGAGTTGATGTGCTGTAATTATGCTCCATTGTCGCGGCTGTTGTGGCGGTATATGCGGGCACTTGTGAGTGCCACCTCTGCTGGAAGCCGCAGACGCTTCTCTTTCAGGATCAGTGGGCGTGTCTGTGCCGGGTTTTAGGTGGGCATCGGAGCATGTCTAAAACCTCACGAGTATTTGGCCTGACCCCCCTCTCGCCCCCCTCCCTCTCTTTCTGCGCTGCAATCCACACACTGCCAAGGTCATTGGATTAGCATGCATGAGAGAAAGCGCACAATATCCGCTGAACACGGAGCAAACGTAAACGGGAACGGACACTGTGTACGCCGGGCATACACAGCATGCTTGGTAGTTGGGCTGTCTTTGCTTGAAGGGGCATTCTGATTTGTTTTCTCAGTTATTAGCAACTTGTGTGAAAGCGGTAAGACTGAAAATGTTCCTTTTTCCTTTACATTACACATACGTATAAATATAATGAGGAATCCTACTGGAGCAGCAAGGTGAGCCACCTGTCAGCTACTTGTGGTGCCATGGATTTGAAATCTGACTCGTGACCTTCTGTTGCATGTCACACCCTCTCTCTTCCAGGTAATCCATCACTCTGTCAACTATAATATGAAACCAGTAATTATTTAAATATAACATTCAAATTAAAATTAATAAGACACAGGACTGCCTGGAATTCTACATGGCCATCAACAAATACTATTCTAAAATTCCCTTTGATGGGAGAAGGAAAACTCTAGAAACCCTGAAAAAATATATCACACACACACACACAAGCACTGGATATCACCAAATGCAGAGTTTTTTTATATAGATATATATTACATTATGTTGGATTTAGCAACCGGACACACAGCAAAGCGGGGGTGACGTGATAAAGTTCATGCACTATAGTCAAATCTTTTAACATCAAATGCACATGGTAACTTAACCTGCTTATTAATGTGCACTGTTCTTATATCTGCACAACTTGACTTATTCCTGCTCGCTCCAAGTGAAAAAAGTCTCAAGAATGATTCTCCGGAGACAGACATTAACAACCTGGCTGCTATGAAATGGGAAGCAAGTTTTTGATACTGAACATCTGAGCCACAAACAGGGATACACGCGGCATGCCTAACTGATTGCCTACTGCTTCACGTCCCATGATCCTTTGGGCTGCCTCTCTGCACAAAAGCCATAATGAAAAACAGACAAGCACTCCCACTGCAGCAACCACAAAACCTCCACTCACTACACATGGGAGATTAGCCTGCTCATTAGGAGAGAAGGAGGGCGAGAGAGGAGAAGCGAGAGAGAGAGAGAGAGAGAGAGAGAGAGAGAGAGAGAGAGAGAGAGAGAGAGAGAGAGAGAGAGAGAGAGAGAGAGAGAGAGAGAGAGAGAGAGAAAAGGGATGCCTTTCCAAGAAAAAGGCCATGTTGAAGGAAGGCTCCTCTCTAGAAAACAGCCTGGGTCCCCCTTTTCTTGGGGGCTATACAAACCGAAGTGGAGGTTTAAAGGGGTCCCCCACTTTACATGTTGGATATCAATGGCCTGGTATTGAATTCAGCTTCATTTCCATAGGATACGCATAGCATGTCAGTGATGCTGTAGATCCTGTTTATACAAAGGCTGTACTCTTTGGAGTGGAACGAAGGGGTTACAATCAGTGTCACTGACGTTTGGATAAGATTTCCACGGTTCTACGCTGCATTATCAGCTGAAAAGGGTGTTGTCTCTCAACGACTGCCTATGTTCTCTTAAAAACTTAGCCGATGATGGGAGCTAAAATGCAAGAAATTTACGATATCATTGTTGAGTGTAGAAAAGTGTTGGGGAAAAAAACATCAGTGGCTTGCAAAACACCTATTTGCAGGAAACCAGCTTTGTGCCGATTCACTTGGTTCTGTTCTTTGAGAAACAAGATAAAGGGTTGGAGTATTTGTAATGTTGTTCTCGGGTATGAGTAATGCCATTGTGAAACGGTGCATGTGAACACCAGTGTGTTGCTCATTGTGTTGGCTGAGAGGTGAGGAAAATAAGTCTCAGACTGTTTTTTCCAGAAGGAGGAACTTCAGATTCAGACAGGTAGTGATTACAGGGGCCGTCACGCCTTCTATACACTCTATCCTGATAAGCCTATACTCTGGATGGGCGTATTTGTCCGTCTAACCGCATTTGCAGAAAACACTATAGGAATCAGTGAGCTAATTGTATAGAGCTGTAGGAACCGACTGGTTATCTATACAGAGCTGTCCAGTTCAAGCAATTAGGTTGTAGGATGTTAAAAACAACACGGCAATGTCTTTAGTGACATTTCCCTGAAAGCCAGTCAAACAATCCATCAATTTCCCCTCTAAGCCACATCCAAACAGCTGCCTCAATTTTCTCCATTTTTTTCCCTCATTTATCAAACTCCCATAATGCATCAATCAATTACCAAAAAGCTGTTAGCCTGTCCCATATAAACAAGTGGTGGAAAAACACTGCCATGTTTTTAAATTATTAAGGCTTAATCCACAGTTATCATAATGAGAGGAGCGCTGCAGTGTGCATGGAATAATTACATGCAATGATGAACTCAGGTGCAAAAAGGTCTTCAGTCCAGTGGGTTTGCCAGGAAAGACATTAGTTTATTTGTCAGACAAATTGCTGCGCTCAGCTAAGCATTACGAGAAGGTCGATTACTGGTAAAAGGCAGGATGGGCCATGTGTGTGTGAGGATGTGAAACCAGTCACGGTTTGCCGTTTGGTCTGAATGTACAAAATTTATCACGGGACAATAGGCCTTAAGCTGGTACACTGTATGTGGTTTTCACCTGAGTAACTCTCAGCTAGCAGTCACATGCCAAGCTTGCATCACCCCCCGTTTTGCTGTCAAACAGGCTCAGGGTGGAACAAAACCACACAGTCAATTTTGTGCAAAGTGATGCTGCCATCTCACCAGTTGGCAGCACAACAGAAATTCTAGACATCTAATCTCTTAAAAAGACCCTGAGGGTACAAAATTATAATTGCATGAATTTATGAGAAGTTGTGTGTGTCTGCAAGTTGGCATGTGTGCATGTGGACCTGCAGGCGCTTGTGCACTCTCAGCGTGTGTGTCCTTGTGAATACGAAGTTGCGATGGCTGCATCACTGCACACTTGCTATAGCTGTGTTTGCTACCAGTCAAAAGTTTGGGCACATGCATTTTTCTTTATTTTTACTATGTTTCACATCTTAGAATAATAGATAGATATCAAAACTCTGAAATAACACTAATGGAATTTTGCAGTGACCAAAAAAGTGTTAAACAAATCAAAACTATCTTATATTTTAGATTCTTTAAAGTAGCCGCCCTTTGCCTTGATGGAAAGGCAAAGGCTTTGGAAAGAAATTCATCCATAGGCATCAACTTCACTATTTATATACTTTTATTTGTCTAAAAAATAAATTTCAAACATTTAAGCATAAGCCTTTGGATCAAAATGGCTTTAAGATAATGAAAAACATAGTACATTCAATCAGGTGTGTCCAAACTCTTGACTGGTAGTATATGTATTTTTGTATAGAATTATTTCTTGAATAATTATAACAACATCCTGGCGGGCCATATGTTTCCTGCAATACACTGAAAATAACCATCTCTAAATGACAATAAACGCATGAGAGAATAATTGTGACTTACTGTACGGGAAACTGATGCGCGGCGTGACATCATCTTCAGTGGCCGCCACTGATTGGAGGCGGCTGGCCAATAGCAGTGCAGCTGCCAGAAGACAGCGGACAGTTGTAGCTAGTGTCCACATGGTCGTTCGATCTGCTCGCACAGACGTACACAAACACACACCGTTTGTTTCAAGACTCCTTGGTATTCATTAAGCTCCTCTTCAATCCACAGGGCTTATTTTCTCACTCCCATCTTCCTGCGGGCGGAGGGGGAGTGAAAGTGTCCTTGACTGGTTCTTGTACTCCCAGTGGTCCTTACACACTGTTAGTAGACTCTTAAGACAGGGAAGAGGGATCCTCTCTGGATTAAAGGCTGGTTGTTTTCAGACACTCATAGTGTCCGTAGATGGATACTCGCTAAGCCCCAACCAGCAGCCATTTACCAACAGTGAAAGTCATTCTGGATCTGTGAAGAGAAGAGAAGAAAAAACATTCCTTTATGCTTGATCCAAGAACATTAAAAAAACAAAAAAACATGCAACACAAGCTAGAATAACAGATCTATATCCAACTTTTTGATGGTAATCAACGACTATAAAAGCAAAAGGATTGGCACAGTTAGCTGAAGTTTAGTCTTGAGCATCTACGGAGTAATATGGATTTTACTTCAAACAATGAGTCGAGGTGAAAAGAGTTTGGGTGTTTACTGGCTTCTAGGATGAAAGCAATGACACCAGCAAGAAATGACCAGCCTCATCCCTCTGCCCCGACATTTTTAGGAGCTCTGGCGCACTGATGGCCTCGGCAAAATGACACGATGACAAAAACAAATATTTATGTTTCTACAGTTTACTCTTTCACCACACTGCCCAAGAAAAACTTGGCTAATTGGACCATTCAGACCATCGACCAGTTGACATGAAAACACACATCACATCATAGGGTAGCGTGAGGGGTTTTTCAAATTTGAAGTCTGACCCGAGTGAATATCCAATTTGCTCTCTGTGCTACAGGCCACAAAGTTTCTCTGGGAGATAAAAAGCCAGTTTGATTTTGTATCCCTGTATTCAATTAGGCTGTCATCGACACTCGGTGAGAGATCACCAAGAAGATGACATGGGGAGTTTGGCTCTCGTTTTGTGGCGACGTGGGATAGTAAATGAAAGAGACCAGCGACTCCCGAGACAACTCTGTAATTTGTCTCAAAGACGCACACTGAACACATCTGCTGCCTCAATTTTATTGGCTTCAATGTGAGCCTGCAGAAAAAGGTGCCAGTTATGTAGATATATGCTGAGTTCAAACTTTTTTTTTCTATTTAATAAAGGGTCAGGTTTCTTGGAAAAAGCCCAACCTCAAATAGATACTACTCCCATCTGTTCCAACTCCCCCTTTGCTAAAAACAGTGCATCAACATTGTTGTATAAGTTCTCCAAACATCATAAACAATTCAAAATAGACTGAGTGGAAAATCTTGGTATAACCGCTCTGGAATACATCAAGGAAGAGGTAAACACGCTATACACTTGAAACAGTTGCAGGTGAAATAATTGGCAAGGCTTTACAAACCTGACCGAGGGGAATTCATTTGATTCTTACGGTCTTATCCAAATACAGAAAGTACAGAGACCCAGGTTCAGCGAACGCAACAAAGCCTGTCCCTAAGATACAACACAGTCGCCCTGTTCCTAACTGCCTGACTGCACTGGATATCTCCACAAAGCTCCCACATAGGTAATGACGTTTAGAAAGTAAACACTGGGAGAGCACATGGCGTCTCCGGTCGAGAGCTTGCGTCACTGCAGCAGCTCCCACAAGGGCCTCATTCAAATATTTACGGTAGCTAGTAAAACCAACGATAGTACAAGACGACCGGGGGTCAATCGTCTCCCAGTCGTCTGATGAGTCGGGCTCCTGCGGGGGAGTGCTATTTTTAACATGTAATCAACCTGGATATACTACAGAATGCAGGCTACGTGGGGATTTACGACCCCCGTCTCCCCCCCTTCCTGCCAATACATTGTCCCTGAAAGCACCAGTGCTGGCTGCCTGTCTGGCAGACTTGGAGACTGGCTGGTTGGCTGACAGACTGGCAGCAGGCAGAATTAACAGCTTGCTGACTGGCAAACTGGCTGGCTGGTGAACTACGTGGGTGGCTGGCTGGTAGCAAACATGCTGGTTGAATGGAAGGCTGGCCGGCTCGCATAATGACTGGCTGACGGGCAGATTTTGGGGAGGCGGGGGTCTAAAAGGTCATCGGTCTCACCTTTGCCATGCCAACACAGATCGCACTGGTTTTATTGAATAAAACATCGGACACCTCTTTTTTTTTTTTTTTCTTCCCCTGTCGCCGTCTTCATCTCTGCATCCGTGTCTCGCTGTCACACCCTTGTCTCCGTTCCTCCCCTGGGCCTCGAGCAGTGAACCAATAAGTCTGTGTCACCCTTCACGTCAATACCGGCCCGCTCTGGTCCCTACTGTTCGGGGGAAGCTAACTGAGACGCCGAGGGATGAAAACATCCATCTGTGATCCTGTAACTTCCCCCTCCTCCTCTTCCTCCTCTGCTGGTCCCTCTCATGCCTAGTGGGACTGCAACAAGCAGCGTGGCGGCCCCGCGTGCGTCACACACACCCCAGGTCTCCATGTTCCCAGGGCATATCATTATGTAACTCCTGAGTTCTTTTAAAATTTAATGACAAGAGAGGGGTGCTGTTCGGAGTGCCTCCTGGGGCTGTGATAAATTAGTCAACTTTTTGGGCAATGCTGGAAGGCAACATTGCGCAAAGAAATATCTCAACACTCTTGCGCTGATCTTTTCAAAGCTCAAATAAATTCTCTTGTCCTGTCACATCACCCAAACAGTTACCTGTCATGTTTCCTAAAGAGTTGACTTGTATGACTTTAAAGAAAGCATTTAAGACCAGAATAAATGGACAACGTATTAAGGGAATGTTGATGTGCTCTACTGGCATCAACTATGACCAAAAGTATTTTTTCAGAATGTTATCCACATTGATTTGGCCCCATTTGCCTGTTGCTGAAGGCAATATTGCCAATCTGCATTGTGTAATAATGTCTCCCATGCACCATTACCTTCAGGCGAATGGGAGACATTGCAGCTAGTAACAATGTCCAAGTAAGCTATAGTCTATACCAAATCATACACAGAAATTATAGACCACCTCTATCATTACTCTCCTTGCCACAGTCAAGAGAGTAAAATTAGCTTCAATACCAACATGTTCAACTCAAAGTCTTTCAGAATTTCAATAACTCTTCGCACCTTCAGTCGCACTTAACAAAGACAAATCCCCAGGTCTCATGTCTTTGAACACAACTTCCCTCAGTTGCCTCTATACCGCCGCATTAGACTTTGAAGCAAAAAGGAAGTTGGTGTGCTCAATAATAAATGAGAGGCATGCCAATATGAAAAGGGCCCTGCAGCAGGTTAGGAAACATGAGGTATCTGGGGAATCCAAAATACAGGATGACTCATGGTTATGATGTCTATAATGTTCATATTATGGGGGCCAGCACCTGAGGAGGATGAGAGGAACGCTCCAAACGCCAGAGGGCAATTTGTTCAAACTTGGCAAGGGGGGTGAAGGGCAAGTAAACGGTTGTTATACTTCGCATTTATCCAAGTTTATTGTGTCTTTTTATCTTTTAAATATTTTTTGGCTGACAATTGTGCTTTAATACACAGTATATAGTTGTGAATAACAGGAAAGGTATGAAAGAGAGGGTAATATAACTCAGGTCATGAGCCTGAATCAGCCCACTGTGCCACAACTGCATGTACTTTAGCCCACTGACTCATGCAGTTTCCCCAATTCATCCTGAAAAGTGACGCATCGTGGATCTTACCAAGAAAAAGTATTAAATATTAATACAAATTAAATCATACTTGACAGCAAGTATTAGAACAAAGAAAATTATGTTAAAAGCAGCAACTAATATAGAACTTTAATGTATGGACAACCTAAACTTCCAAGCCGACCTGTGAAAAGCGTCATATCCATTACAGTTATTTGTCCGCTGCTACTACAGCATCCCCAGCAGTTCTGTTCAACTGAAGCTGCTACAGTACAGGCAACCCTCTATGCCCAGCGCCCCAGCACCCATCTGCTCATCTAGGAGAGGGTCTGGTGGTCCTTGTATCTATGGAGGGTGAATCTGGTGCCATATTGCTTCAGGGTACAGCTTCATTAACCTTCTGAACCTCCCTGGAGGCTCCCTATTAATACCTGCATCTGTTGAGACAGAGGAAGGGGGCGACAGATACATTAGGAGCTACACTTAGGCAGGTCATGGCAAGTTCACTTGAGGGGAACAGAGCTGCATGCTAACCGTTTGGCTAACTCCATATAAACGAATGGGCTTTTTGCTCGGCTACCGGCTCCCGATAATTCATCTCCGCAAAGTGACTTGTCTCTCATTTAGTCTTTGGCATGGACTGAGGCACTTATGGAGATAATCAGCTGCCGGGCAGGACCCTGTGATGGGAGCTCTATCACAGAGCTAGACATGAGGCTAGATTAGGCCGCCGTCCAATCCATTAACAATATCATGAGTCCATCAAAGTCCAAAGAGAAAGTGATTTATAAAAGCGTTTGCATTTAATCGAGTGGCTGCAATCAAATTCGAAACCGTTATTTCGGTGGCTCAGATTTTTGCCAGGTTCAAGGGTGACTTTGTAAGATTGTATCACAAAAATCCAATAACTGCTCCCAACAACAAACAAAGAGATAAACAGAGAGGTCTAATTGTTTTGATAGGGTCAAATAACTGTCCTTGTCTCGCACAGCATAGTTTAGCGAGAAAGTTTATTTTTTCTTTGTCTGACAGTCGGAAAACAACTAGGGTCCTTGGGGTCTAGATTACTATCCAGCAAGATTCATGGAGCCATTGTGTTGGCCAGCAAAGGCCACAGTATGAGACTGAAAAGGCAGAGACTCATGCTGTGTCTGTCATTATAACTCACACTCATAGCCGTCTGCTCACTTGTCTAAGGAATAGACAGTGCATGATTGGTTCAGATTCAACCAGGGGGATGGTAGGGAGGGAAAGCATTGTTTCCCCTGCAAAATCAGTGGTAAAGATGCTGTAGGATTTGTTTTTCGTTAATGTATTGCAGGAAACAAATTGGAAAACCAGCAGATATTTAAAAAAAAAAGTGATTTTCATTACTACAAACATTAACTCATTGATCTGCTTGTCCTTCCACTTGCTCCAAATTGAGAGTTCTTATGTTCAATTTCCTGCAAAATCCCTTATGGATAAACTGGTACATAGATTATCAAAAGCAGCAGGGAGGGGAAACAATGAAATACACCAACAGAAGCTCATGGGGGCTACAGAGTATAGCTTTCATTGTTATCGCAATTCACATGACAATTTTATCTCGAGACAAAATCCCAAATGGTTACTTTTACTAATACGTCATGCATATATGGTGCATTTTGTGCTGTCAAAGGTTGCACCACCCCATCAGACCTCGGTAATGGGATAGGAGGGAACAGTGAGTGAAGCCTCAGATGCCACTTTCATATACTGTCAGATAAACTAGTAGTAAACTTTTTCAATCTATGTGGGTCCTATGGCCAGGAAACCTAGTTAGCCGTCGTCCCACTTATCTGAGAGTGCATGATTTGTTCAAATTTCAAGTGAGTTGAGGCAGTAAAGTACTACTGTTCCCATAAAATCTATAAGGTACGGCATTATGTGTTTTATGTTAATGTGGGGGACGCCATTTCTTCTCATCCAACCCCCTGGGAATGGGACAGGGGGAGTAAAGTGGAGGGTTTCAGCAGAGCACACTGCTCCCGGCACCAAGAAAGCAGACTCCTAAATGATTCACGACCGGGTTAAAAATAAACTGTGAACCCCCCTGCAGCAGCCGTGGCAGCAGCATGTGTTTCCTAAGCTGGCAGAGCTCATAGTAAATTCATCATCACAGTGACTCGGCGAGATCATACAACGTCAAAGCATGAATCAGCACATCTGGAGGAGGGAGCTGGCCGATAAAGCTATCAGACAAAGACGAAGAAAAGTGGTGACAGTGATGACATCATTAATTGCGAGGTACGCACTAGCAATATAGAGAACATCACTTTACATCTGTCATGACCTCCAAGTGGCATGTCTTCATTTCAAACTGTAAAACAGCCAACAGAGCTTTCAATGGGCATGAACAAGAAGTTAACCACTGGAACCTCATGATAGGAAGTCTAAGCTACAAAGATATGTCGGCGTCTTGAGAACATCCACAGTGGTGCTAAAATGGGTCATTGCTTTCTTAGCAATGTACAGCAGCGTATGCCTAGGTAATAATACGTCTATCACAAAACAATCACCAGGATATCCTCTCACAGCAGCCTTCCAGTAGTTTTCATTATGTAGACCGTGTCGTAACTCATAACAAGCTGAACACAATGCATGCCCAGGAATAAGATCTTTCCATCAAGATATCTGTTTCTGCAGGCACAATGCTATCATGCTTCTTAAAGGAAATGCCAATGGAACTGGCTTCGAAATGCTGATTAAACGTAAATATCTTAAAGAAACCATTAAGAACTGTCCATAGAACTAAAAGAAATAATAAGATATCAACTGTCGTAGTGGAAGCCAGAACATAAGCTGCTTGCTGTCCGTTTTAATATTTTCCTACAAGTTACAAAAGTCTGGGGAAAAAAAAAAAAAAGCATACTCAACCACAGAGAAGAGCATGTTCTTATCCTCTCCCCCACTATCATTTCTACCCTGCAGGTAGCACTGTTCTCTCCTGGCTCCAAAACTAACCAAGTCTTTCTGTCAGAACACAACAGACCAGGTTTTAACCCAGGATAAAAAAAACCCTCTATGCACACTCCAAATCTTGGGTCCATAATACGGAACAGCTGGCCGCTGAAGATTTGGGATACTGAAGCCTAAAGGCAAACGCCTCTGAAAGACACGAGTTTGTACATATGCCACAAAAAAAACAGACCTGAATGCTAAGCAGTAGCCACTGATTTAACATATCCTCCCTGTTTCCTCTATGCAAAGTATTTCTTTAATGATAGCAAGTGGCTAACACACATTACTTTGTGTTAGCAGAGAGCAGCTCTCCTCACAACATGCTAAATCAATTCACCACTTCACAGATGCTTACAATGAGTGTGATTGGGAGAACATGGAAAGGACGATGATGGGAAAAAAGCAGCAAGAAGTGGTTCGCCAAAAAATGAGTATAGTGTCCAAAAAGCTTGAAATCTTGAACTAAAAAAAACTTATAATAACTACTAACTAACTTATAGTGGGCATCACTTATTGCACAACCAGAGTGTGCGTTTGATAGTAAGTAATATGAAACAGACTCTGAGAACTGAACCCAACGGATCTGCCTTTATTGCATTATTGATTCACAGGTGTGATATCCCAGAGTGATACTATGAGAGTACTGAAATCTCCTGCATATATCATTAATTATTCATAGCATCATCTGTCCATTGATCACTGGCTGTAATGCATCCTGCTGCGGTATGTCCCTTATTCATTCAATACATAATGATTATACCTTTAAGTCAAAAGATAACAAATAACAGGACTGCATAACACAAGTTAGGATTTTGCTTAAGCGAAATCATTTTCATCCTTATTTGAAAGGGAAAATCCTCATTTGGACAATGAAATGCTTTACAACTCTCCTACTAAACTGGTGTACTGACCTACTACCAAAACAATGGTTTTCATAATTCAGGTCACAACCCAGTCACTTGCCATGACCCAAAAATTACTCACTCACTGCTGCTTCTCACCGCCATTTGGGAAACACGGATATGGAGCAACGTTCCTTTTCAGCGTATCACAGACAAAGAGCGCTTCAACTGTGGACAATATTCAGATAGAAGGCAGATAGAAATATACATACTAAATGGATCAACACCCGTATCAAATTCACTTATAGCAAGCCGTTTGCCCCAGAGCGTAAGTGGACAAAGATACACTTGGTTACTTACCATGTCGCTGTGTGTGACTAATCCACCTCTTTGTCAATTTTCCTTTTCATATGCTAATGAGGGACTGGGCAGGGCGTAGGATGTGCCCTAATTGGCTTGGCATGACCCTGAGCTACTGGACAGACTAGAGTTAATTGGTTAACTACGTGCTCTGTTTCCACGATCCTGTCCCGTCCGGTCCTGCCCATGTCCTGCAGTCAAAGCTATTCATTAAAAATGCAATGATGAACTCAGGTTTTACATCCCTCCCTGTCATCTTTTGGTTAGCATCAGGCCTTGTGTTCCTGTCACATCTCTCCCAACATGCTGTATACACAGTGTTAAAATGAAGAGAAAAGAGCGTGATGTGACAGCACTTTAAGCAGTGATCCTATGTTCTGTCTTGAAAGAATAGGCTGTAAGGAATATTCAAATCCCTTTTACATTAGTGTACACACCGCTCAGCTTTGCCATGCAGTAAGGAGTAATTATCATTTCAAACGAGTGAGTGAAGCAGAACTGGCAGAGGAGATAAGTGCTTAAAGGAGAGTTGGGGTCACCTCACTCCCTCTGATACAGAGTTGCCCTTGCCTCAAATTATTCAAGCCTGACGGGGAACAGTGGGAGATCATTTCTTGAAAAACTTGCTAAGCGTCAATAATGAGCTGTGCGTGTCAGTCAGAACGCAGTGTGATAGGGGGCATAATTTCCCCTAAGTCCCTCGCGATCACAGCCCTGCTGCAGAAACTATAGGGACCGAAGTAGGTCTGGTGTGCAAGCCACTAACAGTGGAAATCACTTCAATGCATTGGAAAATGATTGCTATAAGACTATAAACTCACTGGAAAATAGATTACGCTAATCTCCCATTGTTTATTATGGGCTTGTGGGTCGAGAGCCCCTCTGCGCTTTTAACCTAATGACCTGTTTGTGCATTGACCAATCGGAAAATCCTCATGATTATAGCCAAACATTTTGCTTGGGATGAGATCATCACACAATAGTGATAGAGGAATTTAGATTTCCATTTGCTTAGGGCTCTACAGTTTGACAGAAAGCAATTTAGCGATTGTCCAAAGAAGTCAGCCGTGCCGGAAAAAGGTTGGCATTCCATTTATTCCCCTGGCATTCGGGTTACCTTGTGTCTTTCTAGCTCAAATATATGGAGAGACTGTTGCCATCAGAGCTGCAAATGGCCGCAACACAAGACAGCTTCCCATTCATCCTCTGAGTTGATGATGATGTCAGCCGTGTCCATGAGTAAACTTCATGGCGTGACAAAGGAGAGTCTGAGATTTACAATCACATAATCACACAATGGTGGCCTTTGTGTGGGCTGGACCGTGCGGTGTTAGCATCACAGCTCATCTGGTAATTACACCATCAAATCCAGAGACTTGGCCATCCATAGTGGGCTGTTCATCTCATGACTTAAACATAAAGTTGGGGGAGCGCAATTAATCCCTATGGTTAAACCGTTTTGAAGACTCATTTCTTGACACGATTAGACAAGCAGAGCAATAGGATTTAAAAGCGGGCCGTATCAGATGACGATATTCTGTTTCCTGGCCCTTGCTTCACCTCGTCAGCCCGACACTGCAATTAGTTCGGCGTGTTCAGGTACGGATGTTTCGTAATAAATGTCAATGATCGCAACGACAAGCCTTGGCCGCAAAACTCGTCACATTACTCAACCCGAGTGGAAACATGACACAGTATGTCAGAGTCGTTTGTCAGGTTTGCCGTTTCAAGGCAGTTGGCTGTTTACACTTGGCAAACACATGTCTACTTCAAAGGAACAGCTGAAGCCCTTCTACTTTGTTTACTGTCAGGTAGGGGGCTCCGTCTTTGTCTTCGCGAGCGGTCGCAGCCAATAAAGGAAGTAATATGTCAACAGTGGCGTCCCTCCTGGCAACAGTCTTGCTGATAGCGGCTGATGTATGGGATAGATAGGGTTGGGTATCATTAGAGTTTTATTCATTTAGAACAGTTACTTAATCAGGGATGTGATATAAACAACACACACACACACACACACACATACAAATTAAATGATAGATGGAAAATTGGGGAAACAAATCTTGGAAATGATTGGAAATGACAAGGATGATTGATTACAGTATGATGAATGATTCGATTATCAATTACATTGCTATAGAAAAAGACAATTTAATACAAAATATTCTTCTCCACTGAGCTACGCTCGAATGCATAAAATCAAGACACAAAGCTTTATTTTCTCATCACATAAATGCATTTAAATGTATGCATTTAAAAGTCTTCACTGATGCCTACTAACTCTTCAAAGTTATTACTGCTTCTGTTCCACCATTTTCTCATTGATTCTGTATTGACTTTGATACTACATTTTTGGGACTGAGGGGGGAGGTCACACATGGACACACGGATGGAAGCAGATGTCACTTGTTAATATGTCAGAATACAAGACTTTTCTCAGCATCTAGCGAGCCCAAAAAAATAAATATAAACTATTTTTCCTCAGTAACCAACTTGCTTATCTTTTCAAAACAGCACAATATTATTTTAATTGTAAATGCCTGGTAAGCAAAGTTTCACCCTGGCTCATTTTTCTGTTCTATTTTTTTTTTTCATAGCAAACTAATAATACAGTTCTATTTTGTAATTTCCTATCCAAATACTGAATGTCAAAACAGCCTATGGGCACAAAATACAATATAGGTATCCATATCACTTTAACTGAAACATCAGATATGGTTATCAGCAGATTCACAAGGAAAAACATTCCAGACACGTAAAAAGTCTGTTTTCCATTAAGGACTCGTCCATAACAGCGGCCTTCAGTCACAGTATATCTCTATATTTCTTCCAAAACAAGGGAGGGGAAATGGAGAGGACATTCATTTCTGGCTGGGGATTTCATACTGGAGAGGGACGCGTTACATAATATATTTCCATCCCAGGACAGACACCTCAGCTGAGGCCTTGTCCAAGTCAATGCAGAGGGGCCTTCCTTCAAACTAAGGGAGGGAACAAGGGGCAAGCAGCAGGGACGGAGGTAGTAAGTCAGATTAGAGCAAATGAATGTCAGGCTCATCAGCATATTGCCTCACAGGAACATTACCTGTATTCAAAGGCCTCCCTTGGCCCGGCATCTAAACCCCAGCAGGGCACAGCCAGCCTTTCTACAAGACCTGCAAGTCACGCCGACTATGAATGGCCTCCCGACTGCCTCAAGTCTGGCAGACAAAGCTGTGTGTAGACACAGCAGAGACAGCTAGCAGACAGGGCTACAGCCAGTTCTAGTGAATGCAAATGTTAACCATTAAATGTTGACGCCCATGTGGAACGGCGAGGTGTGACTTTTCACAGGTTAGGGCGCATTAACGCTACAAGAATTCTTGCAGATTTCTCGAACTCACGCTGCATCCTCGCCAAATGTTCTAGCTGCGAAGAAAACCTCAGAGAAAACAAAAGTCTAACATGGGACTTTTCCATCCTTTGCTTTTTAAATTTGGGTCGGACAGCTTAACTGGGGCTCCATCTTAAAAAAGGAGAGATACTGTTTCACAACAACAAAACGTTTCTGGAGTCGTCTGCACAACTCCAGCTGATGAAAAGGCCCCACTGCCCTGTCCTGGGTGAACCTTATGAGCTAAAAGGGTGCAGTCTGGCTTCAGTCCAGTGCTATGACTGTTTTCCCACATCTCAGCATTGTACGGGAAACAGCGCAGGGCCTTCGTGCCTCCGAACACCCCGGCTCACCAAGTTCCCATCGGTTTGTACTTAGTAAGCCCACTCCCTCTGGACGCTATGGGCTATCGCTAACCTTTTGGGGGTTAAAAGCGGCTGACTGTCTCCCCTCCCCCGTTCCCACTTCCCTTCCAACTCTTACCACAACCTCTCCACATGCTGACCATTCCTCTGAAGTTGTTAAAGTGGGTGGAGTCTTGGGTGGAGTTTGTGTGTTTGTTTTGAGTGTTTGAATGTGTGCGTGATTGTGTGGGTGGGGGTCTGTGTGTGTGTGAGTACTGGAGAGAGAGAGAGAGAGAGGAGCACCCAAGCCGCTTTGGCAAGCCTGTCCAAAAAGTTTCAAGGGTTATGTTTACACAAAGAGAGGGAGAGACCATCCATGTTATTAATGATATTAGTGATACAGTATCTCAGACTGGTGCCAGCAGATGAACAGCAGAGGCCCAAGGGGAAGGGCAGGTCCACCACTCATTTACAGTGTCTAATTCCACTAAAGCACAGTCAGTACAATCTAAATATTGAACTGGGCTTTGGTTCTCACAAGCAGTATAACCTTGAGTCCGTCTTTGTCCGCTGGTTCAGAATGGAATACAAATGATCTGAGTGCTCATATGGTTTGGGCTTGCTTGTGTAAGACAAATTCAGTGAAAAAAAGATGCTTTATCCAGGGTTAAATTGTGTGTTTTTCATATAAATGCACAGTGATATGCGAGACATTTCAACACATTCTGCAACATGCCAGCAGAGACAAGAGGAGGCGGCTATTTGGAAGTGAATAAAAGAAAACAAGCAGGGTGTCATCATTTGGCGCAAGTTAAAGTTGGAGAGAATAAATTCCAAAAGAGTCCACATGGTGTTAGCAGCCCGGTATGAATAATCAATGCTTAGCAACAACAATTTTGCCAATGTTTCTTTAGGCCTGATGAAAAAAACAGAGCCAAATCAACAAAACTGCCACTGGTTTGTTGCTTCTTTGCACTAGATGCAAATAGCAGCTGTTTACCCTGATCAGAGCAAATACAAAGAAAACAGAGGGGCCAGTCCATCAGGCTCTCTCCTCTACTAACCAAACTGCTGCCCAACAGCCTAATATTACCACAGGACAGACTACTGCATTTACAAAACCAATGCAAATCATGCATATAGCTGCAATATATATATATATATATATATATATATATATATATATATATATATATATATATATATATATAAATATTTTATTTATTTTTTATTTTATTTTTTTAAACTAGCCTGGTATTGTCGCAAAGTGCTGAATAAATTTAAATCAGATAGTTCTACTTCTGATTGCTTTCTTTTTTTGCTTTAGAATTATGTTTACGAACACGCAACCAACAGGCTACATGCACACAAATAAAACAATGATACAAATATGATTTGAGCTTGTGCCCTCTTGTCAACAAGCACACCTGTAATGGAAATGACGTGGAGCCCAGTGGCGCTGAGGTGAGTAACCATGAACACAACCACCGAGCTGGAAACATTAAAACGGCGCAAAACAAAGGTAGTGATTTATGAATAAAACAGTGGTGTTGTGGTAAATAAAAAGGTGAGTAAACTGTGACTCCAGTCGATCATCATAAGGCAAACAACTACCAATGCAAAGAAAAATAACTTACATTTTCAGAAAAGCCTTAATTTATGTTTTGCTTTGTTTTTGCAATTAACAGACCCCATAAAGATATATCACTTCGATACAACGCACTATGAATTTCCATAATTTAGATTTGCATCTGCCTAAATAGGCGGCCAAACTATTCTGCACATAAAAAGGTGTGGTAAAGTGGGTTTAGGTGGGTTTCCCCTCCACTGCATCCCGGCTCTTCCCGTTTAAAAGGTGTGTAACCCAAAACCAAAGACGACAGCAGAGAAGGTAACGTACTAAAAGACCTTACCATCCACGCGCTGGAGGGGGAAAACTCTCCGGGTTGATTTCAGCACAAAAACTCGTCCCACTTCAGCTCTTCACAGTCGATGAAAAGTTGTCGAAAAAACGAACAAGAAGCAACGCTGATATCCCAAGAGTGCGTTTGAGCTGATGTTAGTTTGAGCCCCTTTACTAGTGTGTGCATGAAGTGTTGTCCATCCTCCGTGCGGTTAAAGACGAGCCTCCTCCTCTACTACAAACTGAGGCTGGCCGCTTTCAAGCCTGCAAACTTAAGCCCCTCCCCCGACACACGGCGCACGCTGCCTCCCTGCAGGACTCCCACACACGTTTCTCATTTATTTTCCACCTGAAAATAAGTTACTATTCCAAAGCCAAAAAATATCGTACAACAAATAATTTATGTGCCCCAGCTCTCTCTCTCTCTCTCTCTCTCTCTCTCTCTCTCTCTCTCTCTCTCTCTCTCTCTCTCTCTCTCTCTCTCTCTCTCTCTCTCTCTCTCTGTCTTCCCTATGCAGAAAACTAGTAGGATTACTTCAGAATATGCTTTGAGGTGTTTCTATGAAATATACAAAAAGCGGCCAAAAATGTATTTCTACATGTTGGTGACATTCCTTCGAAATATATTTGAGTGGCCAGATTTTATTTTGAATCTAGGCTACTTATGTGCAGATATCAGTTGTCAGCCATAGGAAAAATGTATTTTCAGTGTCCAAAATCTATTTCAAATGAAAGTCTAGATCTCATTTCTTTCAAACATATTCTGAAGTATATGTGAAATGTATTGTTTTGCAGTATGCAAACACACACACACACACACACACACACACACACACACACACACACACACACAAACACATAGAGAGTCAAGGGAGAAAAAGATGCTCAAAGCTTATAGCATTCTCCTTCAGATCCTGCTAGTGATAGATTTTTTTTCATTGTGCTGTGAGAGAAAGTTTTCTTGCTCTGTTGTCTTGGGTATCAGTGATCCGCCCTCACTGCTCAGGGCGCCCTGCAGCCGCCAGACAATGAAGGACAACTGAGAATGTCCACCACAAAGAGCATTACAAGGGATTATGTACAAAGGCAAAGACCTGAACACAACCAGACTCAGCCATTCATGTAATCTCTTTATGCCCCTGGAAGAGAGGAAAGGAATTGTGGACTCTAGTCATCAAGGTTTCCTTTAAGTGTCGGGTCAAAAACAATAGACTGCCTGTCTGACCCCTCTGCTCTGCCCAGAACAGCCAATCCGCTGAACCCTCCATGTCAGAGAAGACAACTATATCTGCTCCAACACACACCTCACCAAAATTATCACTGTTATCATCTTTTTCTTGACAAGGGGGGGACACAAATCAAGCTCTCACTCACAACACAAAACCGTTCATCACAACCGGAGGGGAGAAGATAACAGCAATAATTAGTCTCCGGCTCCTTGTTTTCCATGACATGCGACAATGTGAGAAATTGTCATATATTTTGACTGTTGCCGCCGAGAAATGCGGTGACAGTAATGGAGCCAGGCCGAGAATGCTTGAGGCGGTCCTGATAGCCCGGCCTGACAGGATCCTGACGCTTCCTTCTGGAAAGGTTGTCACTCTCTGACTGGTTTGGCGTGACTGTGACTCAGACGAAGCAAAGGCCAACACTTCCCCCTCTGGAGCAATCTGTGACAGGTGGGGGTTAAACTGACAACACAGTCCCCCTCTCTCTCTCTCTCTCTCTCTCTCTCTTTCTCTCTTACAGTATGTATGTCTCTCTCTCTAAGTATGTCTTCTGGAGGACAGAGGCCAAATCAAAGTTTCTCTCCTCTATCTGCCAGGGCCTCAGTAATCCCTCAAATTGAATCAAGGATTACTTCTCGGAAGATTATAATCGTCCAACTTCTGCAAAAGTCAGGCTCGCAACAACAGGGGGTGGATGGGCCACTCAGCAGAATTAATTCCTCGAAATGTGGGTGGAATTTTCTTTACTAGCTCCATATTCACTACACAGTGTCAAATATATGGCATCCTGTGGGAAAGGAGTCTGTTGCACACACAGTATAGGCTGTGATTTCCCCAAACTGTGGTTGAGTTCTCCAAAAACTAATATGCCACCTTACAAGATTCAAAAATGATCGGTGTAAATTAGCCTCTACCCAACGCTGAAAAAAGGGAGGAGAAAATTAAAGTGCCAAGCAATTCCCAGACGTTGGTACTCACAAATTGAAGATGCACTAAATAAGATGCTGAGAAGCAATGAAGCTTTGGGGGAAGAAGCACTTTGATAAGAATTAAGTGGTCTCCGGTGGGAATGAGTACGCCGGGGCTTGTTTGGAGTATTTTACACTCGATAATAAAGAAACAATTTCTGATTAAGAGATACAACAACCAGAAAAATAATACTCTCAGAATTATTATTATGAGTCAAGGCAGTACATCTCTAATGAAGGTTGTACTTAACAAAAGCCGAGCTCGGTTGTTGACCTGATCGAGCTTTAATCTGCCGCTGCGCTCGACTAAAGCCTCGTCATAACACGCAAACACACCGGGGAGCACGCACCAGCCGTTTAATATTAAGGACACCCGTGGAGCTTTTATTGGGGTTAAGTATATGACAGACTCTTTGAATAATACACAACACTGGATTTAGAGACTCCCCTAAATGTTGTGTGGATTTACCAGTTTAACGACAGCTCTTAGTAGTAGCGGCTCACAGCAGAGCCTAGTCTACGTCACGAGGATCAACTAAAATTTTGATAAAACAGGCTTAGCACTTCAGGTTTAGGTGTTTGTTTGCCTCCATAGGCAACAACATACAAAAAGAACCCCTGTAATGTTTTATGGTAAAGTGAATGACATAGACGACTACAGGGTTGGGGTCAATTCATGAATGAACTCATCAATTCCAATTCAACTGAGGAATTGGAATTGGAATTTGAAAAAAACTATTGAATTGGAATTTCAGGAAGTTTAATTGAATTCAATGAAATTCTGTGAAATTCTGTGTTTACATGTTAGTGTTATATTATCAATACTGAATATCATAAAATGTTAAAGGTACCTTTCAGGTGGTATTTGATGCATAACGTAAACTTAATACATACATTATGATTGAATGTATTTGATTTGTTTAACTGTCTTTTATTTGATTCATAATGTTTGATTTCTAATGTTTAGCGAGTCAAGACAACCTCTCCTTAGAAGTGGAATTTAATGGAATTTAATGGAATTCAATTCTGTTTCCTGTCATTCTAATTCAATTCCAATTCTGTTTCCTTAGAGCTGGGTGACATTCCAATTCCAATTCCAACTCCAGGAATTGAAATGGAATTTACCATGCATTCTCAATTCAAGTCATGAATGGACATGACAATGACAGGACATGACAATGAACCCTGGACGACTAAGTCTTATTTAGCCATTATTGGGAAAACAGGCTATTGTAAAGATATTTTAGAGATATGTTTTAAATTGTATGTAATATAAATAGTGTCTATCAGGAGGGATGCAGAAGAGAGGGGAAGACATGCAACAAGGTCACGTACCAGATTTGATCCCATGACACCGTGACAGACACCATGACACGGTGTGCAGCCCTGTCCAGTGAGCTTCACCCCAGGCTGTGATGAAGGTAGAGCAGCCTGGTGCAGGTGCCTCCTGCGCACAATACAGCTCTATAAAAGTCTGCATGACTCATCCCCGTGTCCTCACCTTGTCCTAGCCCTGAAGTCCCAAAAACGTCCTCACATCTCACTCAACTCCTCTCCACGCAGGTGGCACCAGGAGACTTCCTCTCCTCACAGTGGGCTATTTTGATGATTCGTGACTATTCAACCGAGGAGCAGTAGTCTGGCCTGAAAGTATCCCATTTGCTTCCTCTAAAAAAGATCTTGAGTAGGGTTGTTTTGGCAAGCTGGTCGTAGATCATGGATAGGAATGACTTGCTGGTTTGATACCACTGACCACTGACCACTGACCATATATTGTGCGCACATTTGGCTAACCGACCTAAATCACAACAAAAATATTTTTGTCGGTAATCTGTATGTCCACATGTAACTATCATAGAAGTCTCTCTTGTAGATTCTTGCTGCATACATGTGCTGCACTGTTGCTCAACTCCCAAGACTTGGCTTGTTTCAGTCTTATCATTACTTCTTATCAGGTAGTTGGCTACCGGTGCCATACAGATGCAGGACTGCATATTTCTGCAGTCAATACTCACATAAAAACCCAAATTCTGAAGCAACACAGCCATGGAGGAGAAATTAAATGTACTAAAGTCCTTTCCTGGCCTTTCAGACTGAGCAGGATTTCTTAAACTGTTTTTTAGCTTGAAACTCATATTAAGCAAATTCAGTCTCACCCTGGTACTCACTCTAAAAACACACTGCTACTCGTGTCTAATGGGCATCCACCATAACTCTGCCTGTGACCTATTTTGGGTCCTGACCCATAGTTTAAAACACCAGGCAATATAATAAGGTCCTTCAGATAGAGATTAATAATACTCAATACTAGGCCCATGCCTTTGTTAACAGGGAGTGTAGCAATACGGCACCACTGAAGAAGAGTGTAAATCACTCTCTGTCACCGCAGATGGCAGCTCATGTCCATATCAAAGACATCATGGTGGCTTCCCCTGTCTTTCCCCCTCCCTTCCTTCCCTGCTGCCTCCCGCCCGCCTCACACACACACACACACATACACATCACAGATAGGCATGTGTTTGTAGTGACAGGGAAAATAATTAAACAGGCGATCCAAATCATGTCATCAACTTTAATTGGCTCTCACTTTCATTCCTGACATGTTCAATCATCTCAGAGTGAAGTTTTGAAGTTTTTACACTCCCCCACATAATAAAAGCTTAGAGGTTTACCAACTAAATTGTCAATACAACTCGTCATTGTAAATGGATCGTAAGAACTAATGAATGGATGAGTGCATCAACCAATAATTAGTCAAATTAAAGGGAAAAAAATTTGAAAAAAGTGTTGTGATCTTTCATGTTGTGATCAAATTGGAGCGGGTTACTAGCTAGGGTAAAAATCCACAAAATAATCCCATGGATCAATCTGAACACATGGAGGGAAAGTGTCAGAAGGACAGCAGCAGCCCATCTTTCAGATTACCTTTATGGCATTTCTGCTCCACTGGTCAGTAAACAGTACAGAGTGACAGGCAAGACACACAGAGACAAAGAAAGAGAGACAAATAGACAGTCAGATAGAGACAGCATGACATGTGGCAAAGGTCGTGAAACAGACTCGAACCCGTGACGACACGAGCGCATGACATATGCTCCAGCCTATGAACCCACGATAGTGAAAAAGAACCAATATCTGCTGTGCACAGACTGGGGGAAGGGCTGACATGCGGTGTGAATATGGATTCTATCGTGTGTTGTGAGATTAATGTACGTTTAATGTGGTTTAGTTTTCCCCTGAGAGCGTGAGGGAAGTGACGTCAGCGATGGTCGATGCAGTTTAAATGAAGATGTCGGTGTGCGTGCTCAATACATGGATTTCCTTTGTCTGCGTCCTCCTGCATGGTTTGGGAGCTGGGAGGCTTTAGATGCTGCAGCAGGAGGGCAGAGGTGAAGGTCCTGCTCAGCTGCTCGGAAGGAGGGGGGAGGGCTGCGCTGTACATTTCTGAGGAAGAAAGCCTCCAGGCGCTCACAATGAATTAATGAGTTTCTGAATTTTTATGAATTTTTCATCACTACTAACTTTATTAATCATGACATCAGGTATAGTATAGCATTAAAGGTGTATACCACTAAATTTAAGAAATTGCCTGTGTATGTCTTAAGGGCTACAGTAGGACTGCCCAATCAGTATCTGCGATTCTCTGCTGAAGTTAAAGACCAGAAAAGCAAGACTCTAATCCGTGATGCCATATCGATGTACAGCTTGGAGTTTCCAGAGTGTTGTGGATGGCTAGGGAAAACGCCCCACTGAAAATGGAATGAAATTTGGACATAACAGTAATTAGTTATTGATGATTTTACATAATTTTCAGCAAGGACAATTCAGCAATAATCATATTTTGCCCTATGGTGGTGGTTGAATTACGTTTAAACCTTACTCGTGTTCTATTTGTTAATTACATGTTGGTATGAACTGAATGAAACAAAAATGATCATCTATTATTAACAATGAAAACAATTTTTCACAGATTGCTCTTCCTAATTTGCTTTGCTGTCAGCCTTCTCCTGCTCATTGTTTAGTCTCTCTGAAACCACAATACAGTACCAGGTATCCTTGTGTTCTGAGCTGTGTCTTTCTCTCAGTGTTGTTTCGCAAACTGCAGTCGATTTTGGATGTGTTATCTACTTTCCAAAAGTCACAAGTTGGACTTATAGAGGTAGTTCAGTAGTTCAACAACTTTTTGTGTTAAGGTAGTAGTTGCTAAGCTATATTTGCAGGGCAGTTTGGATGTGAAGGTAGTTCATGTTATTATGGGAGCAGGGCTGTTTTCAGGATGGGACAGCCAGAGCAGCTGTCCTGGGCCCTGTTTTTCCATAAGTCTTGTAAGTAGGGCCCACAATGTCACATGTTTTTTTTCTTGGGAATACTTGTGGAGTCCCTGTTTAGAACTCTGGCAAACAGAGCGAAGGTATCAACCAGTCACAACCTTTGATCAAAAACAACCGACATTGCTCATGTGGAAGTCTGCATGTAGACAGAACTGTACAGGAAGATAGACACATACACACTCACACACTAGAAAGAGAAATGGTATATCAAAACCTCAAAACAAAGTGACAGTCCTGAAGTCCTCAACGAGGGGAAAGATATGAGAATGCCTCTCTGTCTGTGCCATAATCAGGATCCAAATTGGTTACACAGTAGGCAGCGACGGTTGATTGATTGAATTGATCTTTTTGCTTTGCTAGTCTTTCACTGTTCTACCTTGAGCGGGTTCAAATATTCCTATTCACTATAGTTGATTGGTTTGACTTCACTACACCCAGTGAGGGCAGATGCAAAATTAACAGGTTCAGTCAGCATGAAATTGTAGCACATTTAATGCGCCGACAGCAAGGCTTCTGCAACCTCAACTTAACTTCACTTCACAGGAAGCTCCAAAGTGCTCAAAGTGACAATTTCGGCGGATGATAAAATGGGCGAGACAAGAGAATCCTTGCAATCAGAGGATGATCTAATAAGTGAGGAACTGCTTCAGGGAGAATGTTAACATTTAGACGATCTGCCAGGTTCACAAGCTAGTGCAGTGCTAACACAGCTCAAGACTGCACTATGAGTTCCTGGTCTTACTTATAAAGGTCTTTGGGGCAGTGGAGAGATGCAAAGTCTGTCTTTGATTGTAATGGAATTCAAATAGCGAGAAATCAATAGGCTATCTTAATGTGACCCCACACTAACCTTTTAAGGACCCACATGTTGCTTAACAGCCAATAGGAACCAGCTCTGCACCACACTTCCTCATTGCATGTATTGGTTTGTTTGCGGACCACCATCCTAATTACTTTCCATTAATGCCAACAGAGAGTATATCAGAGGTAAATAGCCTCGGGGAAGAGCTGTTTTATGCGCTAAGCATCGATTAAAAATCCACCAACATATTTGCACACACTGTTCTATGAAGGACTGTAAAGAATTAGAAAGGACAGCTGACGTGTGAAAAATCTTCATGGATTTCCTCCTCTTTATGTGGTAATAGCTGAGAGCGCAATCATTGATAATAATGAGTGAGTTCAAAAGCATAGCAAAGCTCATTTGTTTGTTGGTTAATTGAAGAACAGCATGCAGATTATCTAGCATGGGAAATATATTGTTTGGTTTGCTGCCAGTGAGCTCATGGCGTTTGATGGATTACACTTCCTTCAAGATTTACCAGATATTTGTTTGAATTATGGAACCCATCAATGGAAATCTATGCATCAAAGGATGTACTAATTAACTCAATTTGATGCAGATACTGTAATTCTACACATTTTAGGCATTCGTAGTGAAATGGAAAAACACTGAATCACGTCTTGCTTTTTCTGTCTGTTCTGTACAAAAAAAAAGGAATGGAAAACATCTGGATGAATTAGTTATGAGAGAGTCCACATGTGAAGTAGACCAAGCATATAAAATATTAACATTTCAACACACTGGCCAGAAAAGGTTAGGCTGTAGTGCATTGCCACACAAAATGCAATTTGGTCAACCTCAGCCGAGGAAAAAAAAACGCACCAGTGACTTCATTCCTCAGTTCCATTATCGTTAATGTGTCATTTAGCAGTCAAAAGCCATGGAAATAATAGAATTACTTTTCCTATTAGTCTCAATATCCTTGAGCCTTGCAATGAGAGACCCCGGTGCACATAATAGGGAAGGAGAGGACAGATAGAGTCTTGCAAGTGTCCAAATGATACAGGCACACAGAGGAGCACGAGTGCACACAGTATGCACACACCCTGTTTCGTCAGTGGCACAACAGGAACAATCTATACCAACATAATGAGACTGTCAGGGCTTTATTGTAGCCAATATATCCTCCCTGTCCAGCTGGCAGGAGTCAAACCAACCTAAAGCAACATTTCACATCCACATCCTGACAGAAAACTTAATGCAGCAGCAATCCTTTGGTTGTAAATTCATGTGATCCAACTCCAACGTTTTTTTTCTTTCCCTGTGTCATCTCAAAGCTCGGTGAGTGACATTTTTCAAATCTGAGAGGAAATAGAACAGCTTTTAGAAGCAGATAACACACAGACCCTGGAGCAAGGTAGGCTTCCTGATTCAGGCAAAGCGAGCAAGTGTGGGAAGCCACACACACACAGACACACACACACATACAAACACATCTTCAAGCACACTCAAACATGCACATGCACCTCACCGTGGCTTCCAACACCTTACACCTTACTACAAGGCAACAAACACACACACACACACACACACATACACAGTGAGACAAGGACCCGACTGAACGCAATCTATTGCCATGGCACCCAGCGCCTAGGTGACCGGAATCTATAGAACCTGAGCAGTCTCAGACTACTCCGCTCCTCTTACCACACACTCAGCCGTGAGCCCCTCTTTCCCGGCTTCAGCAGCAATGCCTCCCAGTGTTTGTCCCCCACTCTCTGCAGAAAAAAGCAGCCTTTCATCCTTTTGTCTTGTTGTGAGCCACATCGCCGGCTGTCATAACAGAAAGGAGGGACTTACCGCGCTTTTCCCCCCACGGCGGAGACAGAAGCCAGGTGGATTGAGCAGAAGCTGCGGCGGCGGAGGAATCCCCCTGGTAGTGTATGTGTAAGAGTGTGTGAGAAGGAGATAGATGGGAGCGTGTGTGTGGGTGCATGTGTGTATGCGTGTGTGTGTGTGTGTGTGTGTGTGTGTGTGTATGTGTGTGTATGTGTGTGTATGTGGGGAGTCAGAGCTGATCCAGCAGATGCAGACGGGAGCCACCAATAGAATGAGGAGAAAGACAGAGGAGTGTGTGTGTGTGTGTGTGTGTGAGAGAAGGAGGGAGGGAGAGAGAGAGACAGCAGAGGAGGGGTCTGAAGCAGGAGCCTGATAGCATTACATCATGGACTAGGGAATGGTAGGTTTGCAGGGGGTGGGCTGGGGCTGGGGGAAGGTGTGTGTTTGTGTGTGTGTGTTGTGTGTGCATCACCACTGTGTATTCTCTCACTGCTGCAGACCACAGGATGATTAAAGATTGTGTCCATGCTGCATACAGTGTCGTCATGGTGCATGCACCTGGGATTATGTGTGTGTCTGTGCCTGTGATGCACGTCTATGTTTGTGGATGTGTAAGCATAATGTCTGGCCGCCTCTCAGACTTCCATTACCGGAACATAATGCAAAATTTATAATCAAAAGATACAGTAATCACAAATGTATCGACTAGGTGCGCCTCATTTCAGAGATAATGCACTCTAAGTCTCCTGGCGCACAGTTTATAGCAATGATGGCTATAAATAAATATTCTCACAGCTTTTGTGTGTCTGTGTGTGTGTGAGTGAAATGTGTCACACATTACAGACAATGATTTCCCTTTCTTTTTTTTTTTCGTATTACTTGGGTGCCACACAGACTAACAGTTTTCTTTGCTGCAGATGGACATGCTAAAAAAAAAATCTGAATCCCGCCCCTTACACCACAGGACACACACTCAGTGCTACTGGCTAATGGCTCCCTTGTCAGTTTGAAAAAGCACTGATGGACGTCCTGTTAGGAAGTAAGGCATTTCAGGTGAGTGATTCCAAACACATTCTGCAGGCTTTGACACACCACATCTCTAAATGGAAGAGAAAAAGCCCCAGATTTTTAACCCCATAGCAGCAGCAATTACCTGCCTTTCTGTAGACTGTCATCCCTGAGAAAGTATAGGAAAGAGAAGGGGGGGAAAGAGGGAGAGAAAGGGCGTTAGCGGTAAAACAATGACAGCCCTGGGTCAACCTAGCACCTCCGCTCTGTCTGTATTGATCTGTCACGAGACAGACAGACAACGAGATAGGAGGGATGCAACTGGCAGAAACACTGAGAAGATAAAGCGGGGAAGTAGGGGAAATCAAGTCTTTTCTCGCAGCTCTCTTCATCAGTTTTCAGAAGCAAAGTCATGGCTGTGTTTAGCCCCGTGGGCCTGGCGGGACCTATATCATCAAGTTGTTCCTTTTCGCTCTCATTCAGGTTGCAGCTGTATCCAGCTCATGTCTCTGCTCTGAGAGATGTGTGACGAGAGATGAGTTCATTGCTGGGAGCTACTCAGCTTACAGGAGTGGCAGCCCGGCTTTGTTTGAAAGAGAACAGGCAAGAACCTGTGGCCGTGACTTGGGTTAATGCAACACTAATACATTTATCACACCTCAAAGTAATGGGGGAAATCTCAACAGGGAAACAAACAAAGAGGTTCTAATGAATTGGAATGATTGATGACTGTTCTCTGTTTACAGTTTTATTGGCAGGTTTGCTGTCATGCAGGCTTTCAGAAGTGCTGCCACTCGTGCTTTTGCTGCCAATATCATTTTATGAGATATTGAATATTTTCAAACACACTTTCACCCAATGATTTTTGTTGCTATTTCAAGTGAAGGTTGATTTTGGCCATTATCAGGAACTGGCTAAAGAATGAGCTCCACTTATCTCTTTGCCCTCTCATCTCTCACATGGGAGGTGCTGACTCGGCATGCTCCATCCATCTTCTGTGGTAGGCTGTCAAAGATCAGAACACTAAAATATACTGTACTATCCCCTTATTTTATGTGCATCATTTCAACCCCAAGGTATCTGTCAGGCAATGTGGTTGAAATGTTACAAAAAAGTACGATTGCAGCAGTGGTAGCCATTGTCAAAGTTCCCCACTGTGCATCTATTGCGCAGTTATACTGAGGATTTTCAACACAATTCCTCTTGGAGTTGAAGCAATAGTGCAGCAAGAATTACAAAAAGTGGGATTTCTACAATTGTTACATGTGTATGCTCTGGTGTGTGGCTATTTTTAATTTAGAATTCAAGTCTTCTTTTGTAACCTGATCAAAATTTGTTGGGACAGAGATCTTCTTGACTCGCTGGAGAAAACTCCATCTTTATGTGGTGACGGCTGATGTAATCATGGCCCATATAGATGGACGTGCCTAATTTATCTGTTGCTCATTATAGCTATATGCCCTAGACTGCTATCTGTTCGTTATAGGAGCATCTGTGAATCTTACTTTGAGTAAAGTCAACATGAGATCATAAATTGGATTAGATGTACACAATGCTGGCAGTATTCATCAGAGAGTGTAAGGATTATGGTGTGAGAGTGTTGGATTAAACATGCAAGATTCATGACTGTGCAACAGACGAATCCATCTTTTAGTCCAGATTGCCATAATTCTCCAAAAATATGTAGCATTTGAGACACCAAAATACTTTGATTTGAAAGATGAAGCAAGACTATTTACATTTCTTAACAGAATGACCATATCTTGCCCATTTTGGCCTAGATTGCTTGTTATGTGTACGTTCCAGTGTGCCTGTTTCTTCCTTCCTTTGTGAAAACAAAATCACGGCTTGGTCGGAAGGGGCCAGATCTAAAGTCAACATGGTGGCAGGGTTCCCAGGCTCTGTAAACTGAGCGGCAATTAAGGCTGCTGACGTGAGACGGGTTGACTAAACTGCAACGGATGGTCTATTAATATGGCAGCATATGACACATTCATGCATATTTATAAGCTGCAATGCTGTAATGGATGTATTCTATACCATGGATGTTTTGTTTGCCACCATGTTGCTTGACCTGTTATTGCATCTGCATTTATGCAAAATGTCGGCTGTGGCCTCCATCATTATATATCTCAAACAACAGAAATGCTTTCAAACAGTGAGTGTAAGAGGTGTCAGATTCTGCTAACATGAAACTATGTAGGCGCTATTACGATATTAATCCAGAATTTATATGGTCATATACATTTAAGAATGTTGTACAAATTCAAGTTTGACTTTGAAGATGGAAAATAAATGTTATTTTATTTTTATTTTTTTTCATAATGTATCATAACTCCACGCACAAGCACATGTGTGTTTTACTTAAGTGTTTGAAAACAGTAGAATTGTAAACAAACCTTAAACAGCCTCATAATTTAAAACCTATACCAAGACAATCAATTTGAGAGTGAAATATGTCCTCAATCAGATAAATTAAAACATAAACAAAACCAGTAGTGGGGAGACAGTGTTCCAACAGGGGCCTACAGCGCCTACACTTCACTTTATGGATTGGGGCTTTGAATTGAAAATTCACACTAAAACAGAATTCACATGTTATGATGTTAGACATTGTACATGAACAAGTATCTTTCGAAGCTAGAAACAAGAGAGCCACAAGATATGCTTCAAAAAATATCCATCTTGACAAGCAATTGAATCTTTTATTTCATACAACAAATGAAAACAAATTCTAGCACGATGAGATAAATCCAGTGTTTCAGTGCAGTTTCACTTGTACACAGCCAAAATACACAGCGCAAAGTCCCAGCATATTTATGTGCTCTACTTTCTCTTGGGCACTCCATCGCTCCCTCACCATCTTGTGCTGCCGCACCACTCGACGTGAGGTGGCCGGAGCCCAGAGGAACGCCCCTGGTTACATATGGCCTCCTCCTCCAAGGCCAGAGGGTGAAGAGGTACTGGCTGGACATTTTCACCCTCTTGTGCTTGTGCCACCTTAAGGCCAAGCGGAGGCCATTTGTCCACACCTGGAGGGAACGCGAGTACAGGAGGCCCTGTGGTGCTGCTGCTGAGGTGGCCGTCAACATGCCTCTCAGCCGAAGGAGAAGAGTATGTCCGCTACCTGCTGTGGAGACTGGAAGTTATCATTTGCTGGGAATCCAATGTCATACCAGTGAATAGATTTATAAAACAGAACAATACCTGAACACCATATAAGCAGGGTATCATTTGGTCTCATATTCCGTCTTAAAATCTTATTTACTAAATTCTGCCAAAAAAAAACAAGTCAACATCTTGGAAAAAGGTAGAATAAGGCAGATCACTCCACTAGTATAAAATATATAGGTATAAAACAGTAAAAAATTCTTGAAACAGGTTAATTTGCATTGGAAACACATGAAACTCCCCCCATTAGCAGATTTTTTTTCACTTGTTCTGTGAAAAGTAAGATTCAGAATTCAGAATTGTTAAGATTAATATGTTTTGCAGTGTGAATTCTTATAGGATGACTTTTACTTTAATGCTGTGATTAAATGCACATAATGTCAAGTTTGTTTTCAGTGCAATACATCAAGCCATGTATCTAATAAAGCAGACATGAAAAACAGATCAAAGAACCCAATGACCCTGGTGTGTGGGCACCGTAAAATGCTCCATGCCGAACCGTGAGTTATAAAATTATAAGTACTGAGTTCTTCCTTTTCAGACACTGCCTCACCGCCACTAGTTATAGTTTATTTCAGTTTAAATGGCCGACTCTTTCCCCTTCTCAAAGGGGACTGTGGAGTAGCTTAATGCACAAAGGTGTCCCCTGGCGTCTCCAGTTATCCCTATCAGCCCAGACCCCCTCTTCTTTCACCACCATGCCGTGTACTGTTCCCTGTTGCCTTGGCAACCCTATGGCCAGCCAGGCTTCTCTCTCTCTCTCTCTATTTCTCTCTCTCTCTCTCTCTCTCTCTCTCTCTCTATTTCTCTCTCTCTCTCTCTCTCTCTCTCTCTTTCTCTCTCTCTCCCTCTCTCTCTATACACAGGCAGTTCTGTTCTTGCCCTCAAGCAGCTGAAGGATTCACTGAGGTTGTGCAGAGAAAAGGTACATGCTTGTCCTTCTCTTCTCTCCCCAGTGAGACACCTGCACAACCGCAAACAAGAGAATAGCAACCGCTCAAACCGGCGAAAGAATTTTTTAAGATATATTCTGAAAACTGCACTGTAAAGGTCAAACGCTTGTTTGAACAGCGATTGAGTTTCATCTCCAAGGTCAGATGGGTGAAGCCTGCTCCAACTGCGAATGAAAGCCTGACAGAAAAAAAATAAATACTGTGCTGTGAGATTATGAGAATGGATTTGTGTCTATTATGATAAAGCATGAGCAAAGAAAATGTGTTTCTGTTGCTCTCATCCAATATCTTGCCCATCCATCTTAAGCCACCTGTACAGAGCAGAAAGGTCTAGCTGTATGGGAAAAGATCCAGATAATATTTTGGACTCTAGTGACCCTGAGTAAACTTTATATGACTGAAAGGGGACTCTGTCAAGATCGATTGAGATAATTGAAGTGCTACAACATCAACCTGCCTAATTTGTGTCTCTGTATGCAGACAAAATGACTTTAAAATCACAATGAAATGGCACTTTTATGTACAGAAGAGGATTAGGGCCACATCTGAAAAATGCATTTGAGTTCTGAAATTCAGGCTTTTTTTCCTCAGAATTTTTACTTTAATCTTTTGGCTCTTGTCTGACTTTAATCTCTTTATTCAGAATTCTTTTTCATATGTTGCCCAAATGCTCTTCCACAATTTTGAGAGCATCGTGCTTCCGTAATAAGTAAAGGTAATAGGATTTTATTGAAAAGTACAAGAAATTAAAAATTGTATAATTTATTTTGGCATTTATTGTTAAATAGGTGTATATTATGACATGGAAAACTAGCTAACAATGTTCAAAAGTTTTCCATTCATTTTTCATTTGATTGTGACTTTAATAACACTTGTCAGTCTGATGGTAATTGCTCTGTGAAGGTAAGCCATCAAATAGCTTGTCTCGTGGAACTGGGCCGTGAATTCTGGGAAATGCCAAGACTGTCCAGCTGGCAAAATTCATTGATTCCTCCTTCCAAGTGACATCTAGAAAATACCAGCACAGATTGCTTTGCCTGATATTGTGCCGGTATAAAAGTTAAACAGGTTTCTTGAGCACTGAAAAACCCAAATGTGTTCTTTTTCACTAGAGCTTTTTTCTTTTTCACTGCATTCACATGGACTAAAGCAAAAGAGAAATCAAGTTGATAACAGGCTGGAGGGAGGATGCTGTCATTTTGACTCTTCAACACGTCCCATTTCACCAGCACATAAACACCACACAATGCAATATACAGACTGGGGGGCCTTTTCCCATGTTCAGCTACAACTGATTTAATGAAGTGTCAAGAGAATGGCCATCACTTTGTCTCCCCAACTGTAACTCATCGGCTTTAATTGCCTAGTTTGTCTTGCGGGAACTTTTACTCATTGGTGTGTGTATGTTTTGTTGGAATCAGCCTGTCCCCCCTTTGGCGGAACAAATTGTTCTGGTTTTAACAAGATCTTCGAGTTTAGTGGATTCTCAGGTCAAGGTCCTCTCAGAGCTCAGGGGAACAAAGAACGAGAGGGACGGAAGTTCACACCTTTTGAAGTAAGAATACACAAAAACTACAAATAGTAATCTCACAGTCTTTAGCAATTGAACCATTCTTTTTCTGGCATCTTGCAGGTATTGAACCTCAAAATGTTCTGAGTTACAAAAACTGTGTATAAAGAGCTGTCTGTTAGTAGCTTCCAGACATAGCGAGAGTCTAAACAGATGCTTCTTTTAATGATGGAATGTCTTATCTGAAAGAGGAGAGAGAGAGAGAGAGAGAGAGAGAGAGAGAGAGAGGGAGAGGCTGACAGTAGAAAGAGGGAGAGAGGAAGGGACAGGATGTCTCAGCCTTAAACTATCACTTAACCCTCTTCTGCGATGCAGTTGAGGAGAGATAGGGACAAATATGGACTTTTCTTCAAGAGAACCCTGACTGTGACTTCCCTGGGTGATAGATAGATCTTTTGGAACAGCTTGTTTTGTTGATGCTGGCAATGGAAGATGTAAATCGCTGGAGTTACATCATGAGATAATTACTCCATCAAAAACACAAACAATGACTGCAGAAAAGCTTTATGAGAACGAGATAATCTATCCCCTCCTGACCCCCTTTCATCTCCTTCCATCAACTTGACACATCTCTCACAACAACTCAGGACTTGCTCTCAAGGTTCATTGAACGATCATTCCAAAAACAAGAAGACATAAGTAAACCTTATATGGGATTCTGAAGTCTAGACCATCCTGATCCTCTCATATTATCCAGCTGATTGCCCTAAGCCCAGAGATGCTCTGTTAGCTCTCTCCCTTTTGTGGGGAGCACAACAGTAGATAACCCTTTGTCATAGATGCCATATGCAGAGATTTTGGTGGCTATTTTTCATCCCTCATTTTAACTCAATTTGGGATGCAGGTATGAGTGAAAGCAGCTAATGATTTGGCCGACTGGATGTTCTCTCCTAGTCCAGACTGAAAAAACACAAAGATAAAACGCCAGTCAGTCAGTCAGTCAGTCAGTCAGTCAGTCAACCAGCAGTGAGTCAGCCAACCAGCCAACCATGCAGTCAGCCAGTCAGTCAGCCAGTCAGTCAGTCAGTCAGTCAGCCAGACAGTTAGCAAAGGAGCCAGCCAGCCAGTCGGTCACCTTGGCAGGCAGTCAGCCAACCAGCCAATTAATCAATCAGCCAGTCAGCAGTAAGACAGATGATATGATTGAAACATGAGGAAAATGGGAAAAAAGATGGAGACTGGGTCTCTTTCAAAAAAGGTTAATACCATGTAATATTTCCTCTCATCATATCATAGTGCTTCAAGATCCAAATTTTTTTTCACAGAGATAGAGAGAAGATAATGAGCTTTGTTGACATGATGAGTTCAGCAACATTTGCTGTATGTTCTGAATGTTCGCTGAACAGGTTGAGGTCATGACCTCTTGGTACATTCAAGACGACTCCCACTCTTTTGTCCAATAACAAGAGAGATCATATATTTATTTATATTCATGCCCAGTGGAAACGCACCCTGAAAACCTCGCCGGTGCCCCTGTAATTGCCTGTATCTAATCTGTCAGGGTCACTGGCAAATGTCAGCTTGGCCACACTGGGCTTAGTTTAAATGTGAAGGGCATTAAACTCCCAAGAACTAATAAGACCTGTCAAGCGGTGGCAGACTCCCATTCACAGCGCCATAGGGGAAGGCCCAGCGATTGATTGGCTTATTGTAACTAATGTGACGTCAAGGGGAGCCTGAGGCGGATGCCCCTGATGCGTCTCAATAGCGCATTGTGCACGGGCCAGTCCAGGAATGAATACACACACATATTCGACCTCCCCAATCCCACTAAACAGCAGCCATACACACCAACAGGGGGGAGAGGAAACTCTTTCAGATGTGACAGGGGGATTATTAGTGTGGCGGATAGGTTCCCCATGATGTCAGCCATCTGAGGATTCTCATGTTGATGAGGTCAACTTCCTCCTGGCTAAACGGGAACAGAGCTCCATCAGGGGTCTGGCTCCACTACGGGTCCCTCTCAAGGCTGCATGTGTCGGGAAGACTTTTCAAAGAAGCTTTTGGCTTACACTAAGAGAAGAGAGTATTTTTTTACTCCAATAATGTAATAAAGTACATTTTTGTGGTACTTTCGCTTGGTTAAATATGTTGAATTTTGGTGGAACGTTTTCATTTTTTAACACTCAACGTAACTCAACTCATCAAGATTCAATTTCCAATGACCCTGATAATCTGTTGTTCTTCTTGATATCAGTTGTTCCAAAGAGGTAACATAACTTGAGCTCCCAAGAAAATAATAATATAGGGATTATTTGATGTTTTCAAATGTGAGCAAGTTAGTGATATCAGTACAGATATCCAAGAAGGCCAATATTAGTGCTTGATTGTAATGATGAACTGATGAGGGTGTATCAATACTCAACCATGAAAATGGTTTACTAAGGTGAAACTTTGCTTTAAATTCCCTTTTGATGTTCCCTCTAGGCTGTGTGTGCCAGGAGGCCATTTTGACTGTACATGACTTGACTTTATACAGCCAACTGTGGGAGTGAAGGGGGCAAGAACACGGACAAACTGTTTAAAATGAGACGAGTAATTCTTGATGGGAATGTGAAGTAGTTTACATTAGGTTCTTAGGCCAAGGGGGGGGGGCACAAGCAGTGGAAGTGTGTTTTCCCCCTGGGTGGACTATTAGAGGGTTGCGTCAGTTTTCAAGGAAGCAATCGATTCAATAAGTGGACGTATGACCAGCCATCTAGAACATTAGTTCAATTCACATGCCTTGTTGATGTTTGGATAAAAACAGCTTGTCTAGTCCCAGCAAAAACAATTCTGATTCCAGTGTCGGTCCCACATTGTCGTCAAGGAGACTTCATTATTGTTGTCGTAATTGTCTGAATTTTTCTTAACAGAGAAGCAAGGCTAGGTCAAAAAAGCTGAATAACATGAATTATCAAACATTCTTTTCAAGGCACATTCTGTAAATATTGTGCATATGCAGCGCTTGTTTTGTGGAATGATCATTGATCCGTGTGTGTTTGTGATGACGAAATACTTGCTTATTCCAGAAATGTCAAGAAACTATCAGAAACTTTTGGTAATAGCATTCACATCTTTGAAGGATTAAGTTACCCCTCCACAGCTCTGTCGACATCTTTCCAAACACTGCCGGGTCTATCTGTTTAAAGTGAGGATTGGGGTTTAAAACTTTGTGCAAGCGTAATCTTTCCCCGAAACCGAAAACCAAGGCCAAACAAACAGAAACGATACCAGGGCTAAGCCAGCGCCGAGGGTATATGACCTGCTCATCACATTTACATGAACCTGAATATGTTACTGTAGGCGCTGCGGAGCTGAGTGTTAGCATAAAGCTTTGAAGTCCATCGTCGAAGAGGAATAGGAGGGGATAAACATATTTATTCAGCCTTTCCCCACCTTTGGTTTCGAGAAAATGCTGATCCATGTGTAGGGAAATGCAGTTTTGCTGGTTCGTGAAGCAGCATAATTGTGCCTGTTGAGGCGTCTGCTGCTCCCACACCATCAATAGACAATATAAGACAAGAACAGATGCAGCTTCTACAATACAATAGGCTCTGACAACATGGAATTACAGCCTTCGCAGCTGAAAAGTGGCTTTTTATTTCTGTGCTCCTGGGAATGGCGTTAAAGGGTGGGGCACGTATTGACTAAAAGCATTGATTCTCACACAAAGATGTAGTGGCAGAAAGGGAGGCGATCTAGCATCTGGACCGATCTGTCACTCCCCAATCTCCACCCAGTCCATAAAGAAGAAACAAACACACAGAGGAAGAAACCCAGTGGGGAGAAAAATATTGGATGGGAAATGATTCATCTACAGACAGAGGCGAGCGATACATCAGTCTTTGTACTCTCTGAAACCACATAGCCTCTGAGGAGCTTATATGAGTCGGGAAATGGCGTCCAGAGCCGTGTGTTCATGCGTTTGGGGCCCGTGCTGAGCCGACTGAACAGCTGTCAGGCAGGCTGCAGGTGAAAGATGAGTCAAGTCTTAGGGGGAGACATCACTCATCGATGGACTGACACATCTAAGAAAAAAAAGAAAGAGAGACGGAGAGAGGAGAGAGCAGACAACAAATACTCGTGCACTGTTGAGTTCTGACCCTCTGAGAAGCAGGAGGTAGTCATCGCTGTCCGGCCCATCCCATCCCAGCCCATCCCAGCTCTTACGTGTCCAGTCACTCCAGAGGGAAACAGGATATGATGCAATGCATGACATGGGCTTTGACTATAAACACAGTCACTTTCCAGAAGCGCTCGTCATGTCCTGTGCCTCAGCGTCATTTTGCCAACTAATTCCCATTTCATGCCAAAACTTTGATTTTGTTAATCCCTTGATACGAAGTTAAAACTGCATTAGGGAACTCATGGGACATGATGTCAGCAAACAGCACACAGCATGTTCATTGTTTACCAAATCTGTGATCGTTTTGTACTGAAGGATACCAAAGGGACAAGAAAGGCAAAAGGTTTAAGGTTGGTGAGTCCAGCTTTCACTGGACGGAGCGCTCACTCACTGCTGTTCAGACGATAGTTTGTATTTCACTCTTAAGTTTCGGGGGCAAATAGTGCGAATCTACAGCATTTCAATTAGAGGGGATGGGACTCTCTTTATTGCAGCCACACTTTTTGATTTAGACCGATAAGACAGGTGTATTTTTACATAACATCTAGCCTAGTGTAGCTTTAAAACACATTTGGTTGGCGTGCCTGTATCCATCCATATGTCAAAACAACCTTATGTAACACTACACAGCTGACAAAAAAAATACATCTGGGCTTGATTTTAGAGTAGCTCTCATAGTTGAAAAAAATGTCACAGGCACTTGCACATGAGTGGTGGAGCGTCACAGAAACATACAGTTCCACTGCAGAAGTCCCCTCACCCTGCATCTATCCTGTTGTATTATAACTGCAGGGTTTTCCAGACAATTCTTCTTGGACTTGGAGAAATAGAATAGCAGGGTTGCGTTTAAAAAGTGGGGAGACTTCAGTGGTTGCCTCCTTATTTTTACACAGAATGTCCCATCCAGCCCAAAGAAGTGCAACAAGCTTTTTGTTGAGACAGTGATAAAATATTCTATATTTGGCCTGTTTTAATAAAATTAGATTGTATTTTGAAGAGTGAGTATAAGAGTTTGAAGAGCTATTTGAAGAGTGATTTTAAGATGGCATGCTTGTCAAAAGGCATATTAACAGGCACTGATATAGGTTAGAATATGGGCTACACAGTAGGTCAGAATGCAACATTCAATTGCATTACAATCACCACTACCCATATTACATTTTGGCCCATTGCATCTCCATGTCAAAGAGTTTGGGTACTCCAGTCTAGACCAAGAGCAGCACGCTCCTGGCACCAGATAAAGCCACAATTTAGACAAAGTGATAGTTAAACCATGCTGTGACCTCAAAGTCTGACACCACAAAACATCAAAGTGAAGTGGGGAGAATTAAAATGGCTTAATGACACTTTGAGAGAAGAGTAATAACCCATCACTGCCCACAATAAAAGCCGGGAGATGTGGCCAACAAGGGCACAGGGATAATTTGCTTCTCTTTAATGAATACAATTGGTCTTTCAGTGTTGTAGTGACTCATTGGTTCAAAATAGCAGGATGCACTGAGGCACCATCCCAGGCTCATCCATTTTCTAATGGGATTTTCTGATAACTGATCCATATAGGCTTGTGTGAGGCATCATGTAGGAATGCATCTGGATGACATATAAGTCAGTTGCCATTGCCGTGCTTTAATGGCCTATAATGGATGTGCATTTGGCTGAAACTGATAAGGTCAAACTCTTTCATGTGACGACCAATTAACATGTTCGTATCTCTGTGACAATTTTATTTCAGTTCCATTGAAGAGGTTTTCCATGACTCAGCCAAGTTTCAGAAATGATTTCATGGGTACGTTAATTTAGAGTAAAATAATGAGAACTCTAAAAACATGAGGGAGGAAACTCAAGAATTGGAATGTGCATGATGAAACAATGTAGTGTTGCATAAATCCCGTTGTGTTTTGCTATTTACAGCTGGACGATAGCACTGACAGATTATGCAAGTTCCTTCAGAAACTTGAGATCTCCTGGGTATGAAGCACAGCTGTATTAAGTCACTCCAAGGCCCCATCTCATATTTTCAGCTATGGTGTAGTGAACTTGGCCTCTCTGAAACACTACACTAACCTGCCACAACAGCTTACCACCAGCTTTTCACTTCCTTAATAAAGCACTGAAACACAATCAGTTCTTCCTTAAACCAAGCACAATTGGATCTGCTATGTGGTAAACAATTATTTCTTTATTTTATTTAACTTTTGCTTAACCATGCAACTAGATTAAAAACAAAGATTAAAAACAAATTCTTATTCATAATTGGAAAAGGCAAAAGTGGAGGCTGAATTGATTTGGATTAACATTAAAAATACACAAACGAGAGACATGACAACAAGACATACAGTATATGCAAATCACTTACAGTTAAGGGCAGCAAATTGTAGAACAGTTGTGGAACAATGAGCATTACAATAAAGCTCTTGCTGCTTAGCTTCAGACAATGTGGGCACAGATCAGGTATTACTAATATCTTTCTTTATGCTTGGATTAGTTTATAATAACAGTTTGCCTATCAATGCAGACCATCTGTTTCGATTGGTTTGGTATCTAATCTACCTTGGAATAGATGTGCGCTTGGAAAAAGGCCTGCCTTCCTCATCACCAGAGAGCCACAAGGAACAAGATGGGTAACATTTCATTGATGCCAGAAGACTGGCTGTTTATATTAGACAAACAGCTAGCTATGTGTATTACTTGCACTTTTAAGGAGAAAATGTTAGTTTAATGTTTAATTGTGTTTAAAAGTGTTCTATTTCTTGGTTCGAAATAGGGCAGAAGAGCAATAGGTTGTCGTCTCTTGTTAGGGAACAACCTACTGGAACATTTCTTCAACTATGAGTTGGGACAATGGCCTGTTTCTGGTGGGTCTCCAACCAATCAGAGTGCTAGTTTTTGTGCCAGAGAGAGACTGTTTACTGAATAAGATGCTCAGGCTGAAAAAAAAAACATTAAGAACTGCTGTGATCCCCTTGATATAAATAAACCATAGGCAATGTATCTAACTTCAGACCACCTGTAGTGAAGAAACCTCCAGGTTAACATCTCATCTCAGTTTAAATTGCAACATTATGTTTCTGAACAGTCTCCACCTCTGTTATGTGCCAAAGACTTTCCTTTTATTATGTGTCAGAGGGCCCTATAAAACCCACTCTGAATTCAGAAGAGAGAAAGTTTTCAATAACTTCGATGGATACAGGTGGGTGGATTTCCCCCAGTCAGGAGAGACTCGCTCTACATCAAATAAAGGCAGCACCTGCGCTAGCCGCTCACCTCGGGCTGTAAAATGCTCTTTCAAAGAACGAGGGAGAAACCCCTAACAGGTGCACAGCTTACATCCTTCCATCCACCAAATCACAAGGTTTCTATCAAAGCTTTGTACTGGAGCCGGAGAGACACCCACAACCTCTGTGAGTTCTCCCTTCTCCCAGCTGAATAAGATTGCTTGCTCATATGTAAGCTGCCCACGACTTCCAGAGAAGCACTCGCATCCTCCAGGACTTCAGCTGGACAAGGAGCCATAAGCAAATTAAATCTCTTGGGTTTTAGCTGTATTCAGTGGAAGTTTGATACTGCAGACAACACATCATAGCAGCTTTGACTGTCATTACAGCTCCTCTCTCCCTCTAGAGTCCCTAGGGACATGGCACAATGTCTCAGTGTTCATATTTCACAAAATATGCCATCTCTCACAAAAATATCTCTTCTGTTCTGGTCCTCATTTGCAAACCCAGCATCAGCCAAATGAACACTGGTACCTTTCAGTGTAAGGGTAATTGCTTTGAACTCTTATCAATCCCCCCAGTCTTTGGTGGTCAAATGAGTCTATAAACATGTTCAGACCTGAGAACAGCCACTTCTCATTAGCAGCTAGGTTTTGAACCCAATGATCCTAAATGGACTTAAGTAGAATCTAAAAAAAAAAGGTACTTTTTTTTTTCTTTCTTCAAGACAAGAGTGAAAATGGTCAGGCTCTGAAAGAAAAAAAAGTGCTACAAGAACAATGAAGTGTTCAGTGTGTTCTTGCTTCCACACTGATTAAAACTGCCGTTTTCAAGGAAACCCGACAGGTCAGTGCCATTGTCCAACACCATATAATGAGGATTTCCTTCACAGACGTGAGGCCGCTTTCAACATGTAAAAAGGGAAAAAATACATTAGCTGGAATCCAGTCTGCTACGAGTCTATCAAAAAGTAGAGCACAACAATACACAGTATAGGCTGTGATAATTATTGCTTGCTGAAAAGAAGACAATGTAAATTGAAAGAACCTCTAAAAGATATCACATTGAGAACGTTTCCCATACAACAGAAATAGTCTAGAGAATAGTCAGACCAATTAACGACTGGAATGTTACTTGTTCAATGCCAGGCTCGGGCATTGGTGTATTCTAGCTGCAGCACTTGGAGAGTAGCTGGTATTACAGCAGCAGTGCACACTAACTGTAAGTGCCCTTTAGCAAAGCACTGAACCCTTAACGTCTCAAGGAGTGCTGGCTGACCCTTGATCTCTTGGTGGATATACACATGTAGGAGTCAGACATGTGTCATGACGGTAAAATGTGCAAAGATCCGTTTTTCATGCAAATTGATATTAAAGGAAACAACCATGTATTGAAATATCAGCTGCTCCGCACTGCATTAGTCAGTGTTTGGCTGCCCGTGTGTGGGAAAGCTCTTGTCCAGTTGTCCAAAAAGACATCAATCCCACCATCTTGTCTGTCTGCATATGCTGCCTGACTGACTGCATTCCCCACTAACAATAGATACCCCACTTGCTGAGTTTATAGAGTATGTGATACTTCTGGGTATACTCTAAAAGCCCTAGCAAGTGGATCATTTGTTTGAATTTGGATAGTTTATAATAATAGGGGAGACTGTACAGGCTGTAATAATTCTTGCTTGCTGAAAACAAGACAATGTAAATTGCAAGATCCAGTATTTTTCCTTCATAACCCTTCAAACTGCCCAGAAGAAAGCTCAGAAATACTTGGGAAAACATGAGGAGCATTTGATTTATCTTACTTTGTGAATAATGTAACCACATTCGAGGTTGGTTGAGGAAGATAAATCAAATACTCCTAGCACTCAAGTAATCAAATCAACTGCAATATTCAAAACAATGTTCAGATATATTTTTACCCAGGTCTAATTAATGTTGTGAAGTCCCATTTTGATCTATATGGATTGCATGCAATAGTAGATTACTACTGAACAAATTTTCTGCCAACAAGAAAAAAATAATTTTCAAAAGGTACAATGACAAATCTGCCAAGCACTTGATTGAGAGACCAGTTTTGTTAAGCTTTGTTTCACAATATGCCTTATTATTTATCTCTTCTTTTGAGACTTTTGAGAAAGATTGGGCTGCAACGGCTGCTGCAGTACAAATCGAGAAGAAATGCAGGGTAGATGCATGATATTGGACTTCCATGACGGCTCCCTCTCTGCATGTGTTGAGGTTGTTGCCCAGCTGTCTGTGAAGACGTCTCTTCCATTTCTTGTCTGTCTGTGGACAGCCTGTCTGCAGTTATACAACATGCTGTGCTCACAAAATATGCAATCTTCCCAGACACACACCTGAATAATCCTGACCGGAGCCATATATCTTGAAATGGGCAGAAATAGACTGTAGCTCTGGCCAATGGGCTGTGGGGCAGTGTGTCATGTAGGAGTGGGATGCCACTGTGTTAATTACTGCCCTCTCATCGGGGGGTGAGAACGACCTCGGCTATATTAAGCCCCCTGACTGGAGTGGGATTCTTGAGACATTCTGACCCCCACTCTGGTATTCACACTGCAGTCGTAGTTCGCATGCTTGCCCTACAATCCTTTGGAATGTGTGTGCAGTCATTTCTTGTCAATATACAGTATCTTAGCATTTTGTACAGTTGCATACAAAAAACACAATATTTTAATATAGTTAGATAAATGCAATTGTTTATATTTAGGCTAATGCTGAACTTTCCATGTATCAGATCAGGTCACATCATAGTCTACATGTGCAACTGTCCAGGAAACAGTCAGAATGTTCTCCGTTCCCAATTCTCCAGGAAAACACAGGGTATTTCTTTGAAGCACGTTCTTATGCAATAGCTTGCGGATTCTCAGGGGAGCTGGCTAGGATTTGAACATGTGAACTTGAGTTGCCCCAACACGCCCAGCCTGCACATCCCTGGAAAAGGCTGAGGGCTCGGAGCTGGCTGTCAGAGGATGCATGAGGTAATACTGTTACACCCTAATAAAACACGCTGTCCACTGAATAGGAAAGCAAGTGCATTAACCGCCTTGAATGAATAGCAAACACATGGCGGCCCACAGATTTGTCAGCCCACAGTTAAAACCCAATGGAGTAACAAATTGAGTACACTGAGCTCTTCCTTTCTGCGCCCTCTCCAAGTTGTGTGATTAAGGATGATGGAGTGTTTGATGAGTAGGTGCACTGTCTTCGAGGGGGGCTGGGTCAAGTTGATTCATTACAAGAGATACAAATGGACTCTAACGTAGCAATATAGCCTCTGTAATGGACAACAATTACTGGATTTTTTAAATTGTAGGAGTATTTCCTTAATTAATCATTACAGGAAAAAAAAAACCCTAAAACAGAATTCACATCCTCTTCTCTTGGACAGTCCAATCAATATTAGTGAGCTCTGTCCCAAAGCTAGATTCCTGTGAACTAAGGCTCTAATCTGTCACCTGATTAAGAGACAAAGCCTGGAGCTGCTTCATTAACAATGAATTGGACTAACTGAATTTTTATTTGAGCTTCATAAATACTTCAAAATACGCTTCATTTTATTGTCTTTCTAACAGGTATGATGCAGAAAAACTGCCCAGATTCCTGTAAAATCATCCTGGGTATTGCCACTGTGTCACAAACTCTGTCTCACATTCACTGTCAATAGAGTAGTTCCACAGTTTGTCTGTTGATGACATTATCATTGGCTCTCCTGTGTCTACCTGCAAGAGAATTATATATGATCGCAAATCTGGACTCAACAAGCCAAGGTCACAAGTAGCACATGGCAATTCAGTTTTAGGGTGGATTTTCCCTTTAAGAGTATTTCTGTCGCAAATTATTCATTGTGCAACCGGTTTCTCAGGCTGAGAAAGAAATGGGAGACATAAACTCTACATTCATTGCACAATCCCCGCATTACATTACTCTGGAAATCAAAAGTGAGGATGATGGTCATACTGTACTTACAGCATGGAGCCCAGCCTCTTATGCTGTCCTCCATTTCCGAATCAGTGCACTTTGAATGAAAGAAGACTGGATTTAATGGCACATCAGGCTGACAAGTATACCCACCCAGCCCTGCTATCTTTCGTGTGTGTGTGTGTGTGTGTGAGAGAGAGAGAGAGAGAGAGAGAGAGAGAGAGAGAGAAAGAGAGAGAGATAGAGCAAGGAAGAGAAAGTACAGTAAACAGTGGACAGTCCAAAGTGATGAAGCAGATCGTAATCACAGTCTAGACAGGCAGGGCTGAGAGGAGGTAGGCGAGGAGGAGATGGGCCTTGCTATTAAATCAACCACCCACAGGGAAAACATTTTTAAAGCCATTTTCAAAGACTCCACTGCGCAGAATTCTGCAATGCGAAAGCAGGCAGGCAAATTATCATGGTAGTGCATCATGATGAACCAACAGTACCAGACTAGAATATTAATATGTGAGCATGGAAATGAAGGAGAGTGTTTTAATGTAAGTCAAAGCAATTGCTGCATATCACTTCACACAGGCTGTCCTTTATTTCAGAAAGCATATTTGCTTTGAAAGACAGCATTTTGCTGACAGTGACAGGAAAAATGGAAGAAAGAGAGCTACGCCTAAGGTTGTGAGACAGCCTCAAAGGCCCGGTGCCTAATAACATGGTATAAATCGTAGCCCAGTGAGCCTCCCAGACTCCCCCACATTGTCTGTTATATGCTTCAATTGTTCTTTACCTATGGGAAAGCAAGTGTATTTGCCCTGTAGTCTCCCTGACAATATGCACAATGTTCTTACCCTTGAATCATTTAGATAACAATCAATAAAGACTCATCTCATTTTGCCTACGGAGTTTTTAACTGACGTTTGAGATCACTGACCTGCAAACATTGAGATTCATAGTGCATTTCTATCGATGGGCCTCTGATTACTGTAGGGCATAAGTGCATCTTTATGTGGAAGATATTCTGTCAATAACGCTGGATAATCACAGGCTGTTTGAACAGTCACTGAGGCTTGATATCACGATTAGGCACAGCCAACAGGGGGACTGCACACCCACTGCTGTGGACTGATAGTGCGGTACACCAGGACTGCTCAGTGTTGTTTTGACAGACTGACAGAAACCAAGAGCACATCTGCATGTTGCTCCTCAGAATTACAGACCAGACCTCCATCAGGTTTCAATTTTCAGTGACAAATCAACTACGCCCATCTGAAAATCATTTCCTTTTGTGATGATACATAAGTCCCTTTAAAGGAGGAGAGGAGGCTCTACTGAACAGACAGGGTGGAGGAGCTGCCACCCCATTGAAATAATTTCATTTCTATTGGTTTCAATGGGGAAATGTCAGTGTCACGTGTTCTAATGCTGTTTCAGTGACCTTGCCACCTTGCCAACAACAATTTCTGAGGGGGGCACTGGTGTATTTTTTCCCGCAATAACAGCAATGAATTGTGTCTTAATCATATGAGACACACACCTTTGGAAACATATCATACAGAGCTGCTCACTCAAATTCAATGGAGTGCTGGTGCCCTCTAGTGTCAGAGTTGTGCATTTCTATCAAGATATCATCACAAAATACAGGTAGAAAAAAAACTTTCCAGCACAATTCCAACTTTTACTCCTTTCATGGTTTCTGATTCTGTGTTAATTAAAACATCATGAACAGAAAATTTGAGGGTACTGGATGACAACTTTTTTAGGTGGAATAAATGAAATAATACTGATCACACAAAATGCACCATCCCTTTATTAACTATAGGTTTTGGGAGAACATGTGAGGGAAAACAACACATTGTTCAATCCCAACCTCAGTGAACATTAAGTTAAATAATGAAGGCTTACACTGCTTATTTAAGAAATGACTAGGAGCACTGCTAGGAGTTTTGGGCCCTATGACTAGATGTGACTAGCAAGGCCAAGCCAGGACTGAGAAAGCCCACAGTCCAGACCAGCTCAGTCATCTACCACTATCATTACTACTAGTGTCCCAGGAAAGGATCAATGGCCCACCAATTTAAAACACGGGTGTATTTTATTACATTTTTTTTCAGGCTTTCATGTTTTTGATGTACAGAGCAGCCATTTATTTCCACTGAAATTCTGCATTTCTTCCCCATTGTTTCTTTTTAATTGTCTTCCCTAACAAAAAAATCCCTATAATATTCCTGTAGGACCTTATCATACTTAATGGTTACAGTGTAAAGGTTATAGTTTTGCTGTTTGCTCGCTTTGTATTTGTATAGTAGGCTATTCTTCTTATTACATGACTGCTATAATTCTTTTATAAGGGCTTTGTGTGTGTCTGTGTGTGTGTGTGTGTGTGTGTGTGTGTGTGTGTGTGTGTGTGTGTGTGACATGCAAGGGCTATTTCATTGCATGCACTTAAGGAATTTGGCCCATCATGCAAAATCCAGTTCTGTCAGGACGCACACATAGTGCCATCTGGTGGATTTTGTTAATGTGATACAAATTATGTGCTTGACAGCAAAATTATTAGTAGGCTATTAGGTTGCTGTTTCTGTTTAAATAAAATTAGAGGGGTAATAATAAAACAGTAAAATTGTCACGATATGTTACCCCAAAAAGTAGACTACAGAGCTCTTTTAAATCGGTACATTGATATCGTCAGGCTTAAGTATAAATATGAGCCGATAGCACAGGCTTTAGCCTACACCTTGGAAAAAAAAAAAAAAAAAAAAAAAATCTGTGTTAATTGATAAGGGCTAAAAGGGGACCAATAATGGCTGGTGGTGAATTCCACTAAGTCAGCCACATTCCTCCTTTACTTGTGGCGTTGAGGAGGAGCTCAGTTGTTTATTCATTCACGTCAGCCCCTCTCTCCTTCCCTTCCTTCCTTCCTGCTACACACAACGGGGACCCACCGTTGTAACTGTTTTTCCGATATTAAAAATAATCACAATCACGTCGCCACCATAAACCGATTTTGGAATCAGGTGAGTTGTGATTTTTTTCTCATTTGCTGATAATAGAGGGAATAGGCTGCTGCTGGAGCGTTGACTTGTCCGGCCCGGCGAGGCGGAGTGTTTCCTACCGTAACTTATTAAATTCCTCCTGACCAGTCGAGAAAATATATGCGTGTCTGTATGGCGATTTTACTGGCTCTACATGTCGGCCGTGCACGTTTCGCTGCGTTTTTACGCTTTACCGAAAACAAATGGCCGATGTAGGTCAGCAACTACAGTCAAAATGTCGTCTTTTCTTTTTTTTTTTTTTTTTTTACTTCCACATTCTCTCATGCCACAAACAGATGGCGTCGAGAGGGGGGATGGAGAGAATGGGGAAAGAGACGCATAAAGGAGTAGGGGCTACAACAGGCCACATTAGCCCGTGTCTGTCCATCACTAATGTATATCCTACATACACATACACCTACCCCTCCATGCGAACAGCGGGGCCGAGCCCAAGATGTCTTGCGTAGGCCCGTCTTGAACAAAGTTTTTCCTGTTAAGTTGTCGGGCCTTTTTTTAAAGATACAGCGCGTGTGCGGGAGAATATGTCTTTATTATGAGCAGCCAAGTGTGCACAATTACACTGTGAAACGAAACCGGCGCTGATACCCGCCGACACGCTTTTGCCAATTGGTCAGCTTTGGTGTGGCGAGCGACCGAGGCCACAGTTTGGTCACAACCCCTTTGCAGCGTGGATATTTTGACACCGCAGCCGGGAAGATGCAATGCAGCAGATAACCTATAGCCCGAGCCGCCGGTCTCGGTGGGGAGACGGGCTACCACCAGTTGGCTGACGCGTCACTTGGCTGTCAGATACCATTGATAGGCCACTTGAGTGTGTCAGGTGTCCTCCGCTGCACAAACGAGGGAAATGCATCTCACGCTGGATGTCTAGGAAGATGAGCGGCCTGTATGGCTGTCTGGGTTTGCATATGGAATAGAGTGGACTACAGTGTTGAGTGACTTTACTGCCATTTTATGTTGCTTTATTGACATGCTAAGCCAGATCTACTAATATCGCTGACCCCTTTGCATACCTGTCATGCAGTGTTTAATCATATATTGACGATGCTGTGTGTGTGCCTGCCTGCTGCTTACCTAGGCAGCTGCATACTCTACATACCAGTTGGCAGCCTGGGGCCTATAGATGTGTCCTGGTGCTATTCACTGCCAGTGCACTTCAGTGGCTGATAATAATTAAAAAGACATCCCCCTCTTGTGGTCTATGGGTCATATGAATGATGGTCACGGAGCTGGAAATGTTCAAGCGGCTTGGCATCATTCACCAAGGTATTACTGCCATGCAAATGCTACAAATCTCCATAGGCTGCGTTCACACTGCAGGCCTTAGTGAGTAATTCTGATTTTTTTTGCTCTGATACGTTATTTTTTGTCTGACTGTTCACATTCGTCTTTGAAAGTGACCCACATCCTTACACAGATCTCCATCCTGAAATGAGCCGCATGCATGACTTATCAAGCAGCTGAAATGGGGTGACTGCTGGGTTTATCGCCCCAAAATCCGGTCAAGTTGATTGTAAAAAGGACATGTTATGCAGGCATGGCCACTTCTTTGATTGGAGTCTTTCGCCTCGTTGAACTTGGCTTTGAGGCTCTTGACTTTTCGTTGACACTGCAGCTAAGTTCTGTTGTGGCCCCGCTCGGCCATTTCTATTGCAGTTGTTTTGAACACTGATTATGATCCGTCCTCTCTAGTTTTGTTCGAATGGAGGCATCTTCCCCTAATCTGAATTAAATTTGCGACCTCGCTGTCTCTCCACTGGCTGCTTGAGTCTTCATCCTCTGTGTTTGCTGTATGTTAATGGTCTGTCTTATGTGCTGTGCATTGTGATCTAGGCTATATGTGTTGCACTCTATCAGCTATCACAGCTATCAGCCTCAAAGTACTTGTATTTGTAGTGGTGAAGGCCTGATGATGATGGAATTATGTTTGTATATCAGTTGCATTACACATTTAGACGGGAGGATGCTGTTTGATTTAACAATCACCAAGTCTTTAAAACAGTACGTACAATTGTTTCCACAACTTTTGCTGGACTAACAGAGTGTGCCCAACAATTGTCAATATTAATAAAAAGCATTGGCTTGCTCTCAACATTTTGGGCTCGTACTTGGTCAGCGAAATGATGCCTCCAAGTCTAATTGAACTATTTCTATACTTCTTGGCCTGCTTGAGTTGTACAGTGATGAATGAATTTCCCAAAGTTTGGATCAATAATGTGTTATTACTGCTGCTGCTACTACACATCTGTATGCTACTCGGGGGATCATAAGCCATTCTCCCATGGATCATCAGTGGCAGGCTGACTATGTTGACTATGCTCCATTCCAGCCGCACAGAAAGCAGACCAGGACATACATAGCGCAGAATATTTAAATACTAAACATTTTGAACCGATTCAGGTACACTTGATTTATCTTACCTGAAACTGAAAATTAGACACATAACGTCTAAGTGAAGATAAATGAAAATCTTATTTTTTGTTACATTCAAATTGCATTCAACTGCTATTTTGACCAAGTCTAATAGGAAGTGGGAATATGGCTGGGGTAAAAGGTTCAGAACAGCCGATGATGGTGTCAGCACATTGCAGCGCTCTGCTGTGCTGCAGGCAGGGTTAAAAAAAAGAGAGGATGATGTTTCTCGAAGCACAAAGGCCTAATGTGCAGGGCCTGTTGGTTATAGCCATGCTGAATGACCTCCAGAGTGTTATGCTTCTTTGTTTGTATGGACTGTCTATGAATGTAATGTGTGTTTTGAATGTCACAGTACTTAGAGCTAAAGGAAATGTAAGGGCTGCAGCACTGAATTGTTCAATAAACATGAATAATCAATTTTAGTTTGGTTGTGTAGTCTAAGTAAGTTAACAGTTTGTTATATACAGCTTAGTTAATAATTAGTGCAATTAGTTTTTTTCCCCAGTGCATGAGGGCCAATTAATTGGCTGTTGGGTTACTGTTTTGTTTTTAACGCTTAACACAATTTCCTACCCAACCTGAAAACCCCGCCTCCACTAATGAAGTGCTTGTGTTTGTCTGTGTCACTGTTCTGCTGAATTACTGTTAATAATGCAAGTCATATTCCTTGTTATGAACCTAGCGGATAAAGATGATTGTGATTCAAAACAAAACAGTCTTGTCAACTGTGAGTATTATCACTAGTAGCAGCCTTACTAGACAGGTTGGTCTCTAGTGAGGAAGCCCTTATTTATGAAATAGGCTATGTTCTTCATTTAATCCGAAAATCATCTGTCATCATCATTCAGTGATGTTTTAACAAGGGTGATGGTGGGCAGGCAAATTTCTGTTTGCCCTCACATTTGACCTAAAATCTGTAGTTCAGATCGGGGATACATTTAGTTTGTGCTAAGAAAAAGGATGCCACCCCCAAATCCATACAGTTGGCAACAGTAGCTGCATAGGCCTATGTTTGCTGTTGATATATCACTTAGGACTGGAATAACAGCAATATAAATTGGTCATTTTGACGCACAGATCAGTTTTTTATAAATCTTAAATCTGGCTTGGGATTTGCTTCATGGAGTGTATTTAGAAGAGATTTTTAATAGACAGAGCCCAGTATGTAATGCTTATTAAGTGCGAGTCATGCCTGTCAGTTTTGGTCTCGCTGCTGGTCTGGCTAAATGGTGTCTTTGCCAGCTTTTGCTGTGTGAAGTTGTTACTAGTTGTCTGGCTAGTTGGTTTGGGCTTGTCAATCCTCCCAAATCCAGCCAAATTCTCTGCATGAAAAAGATTATCGGTGTGGAACTTATTTTGCTGCATTTTAACAGAATACAGTATTGTCCAGTCTGTTCATTATTTTGTGGCTGCAATTGTTCTGTTACTTCTGTTATTTCTGTTCGTGCTTCATAATTTGGATATTCAATTCCCACGCATCTCTTAATGAAGACGACTGTTTGCCCTTCATTATTTCTTCCTTTTTCTGTTGTATCCTGATTGCATCCTGGTTGTTAGCCTACATCCTGCTTCATGATTGGACTGTAATCACCAGGGCCTACATGGTGTTGTGCCAGGTGGCCAGCCGGCCAGCCAGCCAGCCAGCCAGCCTGTCAGCTAGGTAACTATAGTCAGCGCTGGCCTTCAGGTCCCTGCATGCCTCTATTCAGTTAGCTAACTACCACTTTCCAGCATAGTGCAGAGCAGGAGCCTGGTTCATGCCCTCCTGAATGTAATTTTAGCTCTGTGTGTGTGTGGAGACACGCATGCATTTGTGTGTGCACGTGCACATGTACACCTACGCCTCTCTCTCTCTCTCTGTTCTGTTTCTCTCTCTCTCTGTTCTCTGTTTCTCTTTCTCTCATTCTCTCTCTCTCTCTCTCTCTCTCTCTCTCTCTCTCTCTCTCTCTCTCTCTCTCTCTCTCTCTCTTTCCTTTCACACTGTCTGGCTCTGTTTTTGTGACTAGGTTTTTGTCATGACACTGTGCAACACTTGGTCCAGTGATGCTGGGCCGGGTGCACTATCTCAGTCGCCTTACAGATGGTGATGTGTGTTTAGCTGTACTACAGCTCTATGGATGTTATCCTCTAGGAGACTAGAGAAACTACAGTGTTGGTATGATTGACACCTCGTATCACTCAGGCATTACCGGTAATGTCTGGTTTATATGGAAGCTGCAACTGGATTATTTTTTGACCCATGCGAAAAGTAGTTGGACTGGTGAAATGGGTTAACTGGTTAGATGCGTGAGAATATATCCAATTCTCTTTCCATTTCAATCAGTATGAGGCCTGGTAGGTTACTCTTGTCTGATGAGGTGTTTGTATAAGGTCAGTACATTGGGCAGAAGAGTAAAACAGGCTTATTAAGGGAATAGTCCAACATTTTGGCAAATGAGCTCTTTGATCAACTTAGCATTGTGCAATTAGAGGATTGGTAGCAGCTTCACCTCAGTGTGGCCAGTACTTAATTAGTTTGCAGTGGTGCATGCTTATGCTTCAGGATTGTGTATTTTTAGTGGACAATACAAGCTGGTTTAGCATCATCTAAAAAGTGTTAGCATATTATGCACCATAGTGCACTAAATACTTTGCATGCAACAGTGAAACTGCTACCAGTCTCCTCATCGAATGGTAAGTTGATCATCAGGCTTATTTCCCAAATATCTGCATATTCCTTTAAGGGATTATTTGGCTGCATTTAAATACAGTCTTTGATGCTGAAAATGCTAAAAGTGCCATATTTTGTTTTGCAAGTCTTTATGCAAATAACACGTTCTTTTCTGCTGCGTTTTCTATTAAATAGGCCCAATAGGTGCTAGTCTGCTGTGTGCACTCGGCAGACTGTGTATTGTGAGGCCTTGTGACAGCTGTCTGTCTTGATGCCAGATATCTCTGACTGTAATTGAGAGCTTGAAACATTTAGGCTTAATCATGAACACCATCACAACTGTATTTAGCAAATACAGCAGAAAAAGGAAGAGGATATCTTCCTGAGTACATGCAGGGGCATGATTTGTCCTGGCTTTTCAAGAATTCCTTGTTTCCACTAGATATCCATTTCTAAGAATCCACAGTTTAGATAACGATGGCTGGATGTACCAGTATTAGCAGGGAGGCGTGGTGAGTAGGGAGACCAACCTTCAACTGGAGGACTCGGGTTAAAGCCCTGGTTTTGGCAAGCTCCCGCCCTGCTGAAGTGTCCTTGAGCAAGACACTGAATCCCTACCAGCTCCAGGGGCGCTGTTGTGTAAGAAATACTCCCGTTCCTTTATAATTCCTTTTTCCCTGTTATGTCCGGTTTGTATTTTGTGTGCATGTGTGTATGTGTGTGTGTGTGTGTGTGTGTGTGTGTGTGTGTGTATGTGTATGTGTGTGTGTGTAGTGGGTTGGAGGTGGGGGGTGGGGTCCTGATCACCGTGCTACAGATATGGTAAACTAGGTCTCAGTAATAGGGAAGTTGATTGGGAAAAAAGAGAGCAATGGAGGAATGGTAGAGATGATACTGGAGGAGAGAAGATAAGAAGAGAGTGATGAAAAAGGGGGAGAAACAGAGGGAGAGAGAGGGGGGGAAGGTATCCATGGAAACATGAGGAAAGAGTGATGGGAGAGAGGAGGAGAAAGGAGTGATGTAGTTTGAAACTGTTAGTTACAAAGCACTGGAACAAAATGGTACGCCCATAGCAGCATTTAGCTGAGCAGCAGAGTCAACGTTTATTGAGATTTTAAATTGTAACTATGCCCATAATTAGACCCAAAGTGGTTTTGTGTGACAGTTTCATACCTAGATATTTCATAATGCCATTCTAAATGAATTTTCTATACAAGGGGAAACATGAAAGGAATCAAATCAAATTCAAAAAGGATGTTTATTCTTAATGTTGTTAGGTTGGTTTGGATTGATTACCCCATAACATAAAACAAACCCTGATTTGTCTGCTCTGTCACTCAGATCCATATTATGTGAAAACGGAGAAATATGTGCGACCGTGTGTGTATGTGTGTCCCTTTCACTAGAAATCATGTTACTGTTTTTCAGTGAGATTTAAAGAGAATACAGCACACATGAACAGTTAAACTACCATGTTTTGGAATGTGCAGTGGGACCCAAAGAACAGCTCTACATGAAATATATATTTGCCTCAGGAACCACAGCTAGTAGACAACCTTAAATCTACCATTTACACCTGGTGTCAGCTTTGATGCCACATTCATAGATGGCAGTGTAACATGGCTTTCAGATCAAAGCTTGAGTGCGAGGTAAAAAAAAAAACAAGCTATCAGCTTTTGATTTTTGGCTCCATAGGGGAAAAATATGTGTAAGAATGGCATAAGCAAAAAAAAGACCACCTCTAGCTGACTGTCCTCATACTTTCGACTGTATGTTTTTCTTTAACCCGATGGAATTTCAAGAAAAGAGTGAGAAGTTTGTGGGTCTGTGAACTGCAGGGCAAGGTGGTCGACCCGTGGCCAGTGGTGCACGACCCCGACATTCGACGCTTCGATTCCAGCGTTTGAAATTGACACAAATTGGGTATTTCTGTGTCAGAGCTGCTATTGACTTGGCTGTGTGTGTGTTTAAAGAGAGGGCTTCACCCCCTCACAACCCTGGTTATTGTGACATCTGGCTACAAGAGACAATTATTTGTATTGATTGTATGGCTTTGCATTGAAATTTAAGATCTGTGGGGTCAAATATTTGATTGTACTGTGTTTTGACTCTCTGAATTGCTATGCAGGAGTCGACCCTGACAGTCGTCTTGCAGTTCATGCAAACGGTCCCAAATAAAAAAAATGGTTTTGTTAATAGCATTTTTTTAGTTAATTGCTTTAGGGTAGCAACTATTTGATCACATTTTTAGCATTTTAATGTATTATAAATCAATATATATTTATGATGTATTATTATCTAGTCAGTTATTTAAAAAGTAATTCAGATTCATTGGATCGATTAAAGAAACTTGTACCCAAAACATTGTTCAACACAGATAATGACTATTTTTTAAATAGAAAAGTGGCTAGACTCAAATGTGATGTCTTCAGGTATCAAATGTGGAGCTGCTCGATGGACAATGATTGAATGAGTGTTTTATGTTGTTACACCCAGAACAAGTTTTATTCTGTAGTAATGTATGTTCTGAAAAGAATATGTACTTCTTCATATGTAGAAAATCCCGCTGGCTGCTCTCCCAGCACCATTTTCATCTTCCCCAATTTATTCTCCATCAGCCTATCTTCCTCAAAATTTGAGGAACATACCATATTGTTGAATGGCCGCCTAAACAAAGTAGTTGCAGTGTTTTGTTTTTTTACATTCATTTAGGTGCAGTGGCCCCTTACAGCTAGAAAAAAATCATCATGTGTTGTATTGTATTGCCTTATTGTTCAGCCCAACCCACCAAAGAAAAACAATTCCATTTACAATATTACCATTGCAATTACAGCACAATTGTCCATGTTATCATGATATAAATATATAAACAGTATATAAATATATAAGAAACATTTTTGAAGTGCAACACCTACTGGAGCTGATCCTGGAAATGAGCCAAAATTAGCCCCGCCCTCCACATCAACTAGACCAGTGGTTCTCAAACTTTTTCATGTCAAGGACCCCTAAACTGACACAAATTAGACCATGGACCCCCATTTGATAAGATTTTGTCCCAGGGTCCCCCATCTGATAGGATTTTTGCTTTTAGATGTTTTATTACAGAAAGTGTATGAAACCCATGACCAAAATAGTCATACATTCTGTCATTGTGTTACTTATGGATGGAATTATAGTGAAAATAAATTATTTCCCTTTTTGCTGGGGACCCCCTGGAACCCCCTCAAGGACCCCTGGGGGTCCCCGGACCCCACTTTGAGAACCACTGAACTAGACATCCTACTGGGGTCTGAGGGGCGGTTCTCTCCTTGTTAACATGTTCGCATTAGCCATGCTACAACATACTTAGCTGTGAACAGTAGAAAAAGATAGTAACACAAAACAGACACACAATGCCAGAACTGTGCTGGCTCAGTTCCCACAGAATAATGAGGCATGCTGGGTAATGATACTGTGATACTGCATACATGATACATGATACAAGACACGCGGTAAGCCATCAAACAGCCATGTGGTGAAGGATAGCCTTACCTTCCCAATCTGCTAGCCACTACGGTCGGCCTACTTGGCCTAAACAACGATCACAACACCAGCTCGACTCAGTGGCACACTTAGAGCTTAGCTGGTTAAATTTTCTGACCACTAGAGGGCGACAGAAACTGCAACACATTTGTAAACAAGCTCACAGCAAAGCCACTCCCTCCCTCCACTACGGAGGGCTACCGTGCTTAAAGGCTAATAGCTAAGCTAAGCTAACCGTACCTACGGAGAAGTCTCGCCGGAAGGTTATGTGTCCTACAAACAATGACAAGTGAAGAGGTACGTAGCAAGTAGTTTACTAACTAGTTTACTAACTTTACTCACTCACTTCATCGATATCGCCATTACGAGAAACTTTTCAGGAATGAGAGCTGCTTTTAAACAGCGAGGGAGGTGCCAAGCTAGTTTAAAAAAAATAAAAAGCTACTGAATGAACTGGGAGGAGCTTCGTTCCGGAGCGGAATTTGACAACAAGCTTTAGAAAAGAGGTGAAAACAGCAACACAACTGGCCCGCGTGTGTGGATATTGGTTTATATCATTATATCTCAATGAAATCTCCAAATAGCACACATTAGTTTCAGGATTGGTCATAAGGTCTTATATCGCTTACTGCAGGTTTAACTGTCTGTTTAGCTACCTAGCTAAGTAAGCTAACATTAGCCGTATAAGATCTTGACACCAATGAAAGTGAGCACTTACGGTACAAGCTCTGTTGCTGTTGGTCTCACTGGCTCATATGGAGTGAAGATGAAACTCATGCTTTTCTCCTTAAATCTGCTCCATCAACATGTCAACCTGTCAAATAATGCAGTCCTGACACAGTATTATAATGGTTATGTTAGAGACACAGTTTGCTTGGCTCTAAAATGCAGGCTAACCTAAAAAGGACTTTCCTCTCTTGTCCCTTAGGCGTCCAGAAGAACAATTCAGACCGTTCCTAATGCATTTCTTGTTTGTCCCCGGGACATGAAGCCCTGAGGGGTCGGTTCTTTTAGGGTCTACTCTCCATCACTTCCCGTGGCCTTGCTAAGCCCTTTAAAGGCATAAACTGCAAAGTCTAAATGTGTAAAATGTTCCTACCAACCACAGCCCTTTTGTTATCCGTCTCTTTTCTAGGTCTATTAATGTCACTTGAATCTCCAATATGGGCACTTTTTGCACATAATCATCTGATATTTCCACTGCACATCTTTTCCATTCATTTGCAGTTGAATCATAAGCACCCAGTGGACACTGGTGTGTGTGACATGAGGAAATCAAAGCACGTTTTGAGATATGATGGTGTCTGAGCAACTTAAATCTTTTTGAGCGTAATATACCTTTAATTAAGCCGGGTGAGAGGGCAGTTAGCGAGGCCTAGCATCCCATCTGAGCACTTCAGTGGCATGGATTTCAAAATACACCTGAAAGGAGCTGCTTTTCACTAGAATGATTTACATGGGTGAATAGAATTGATGTTGGGATATTGTAATGTTACTGGTAACTTGTGTGTGTGTGTGTGTGTGTGTGTGTGAGTGAATTGGTGAAAACCAACAATGCAATTGTGTTTTTTTGCTGCAGCCATGTTTGTGAAACCACAAAATAGAACGAGATACGTTTTGTGCTCTCTACCTCTCTTGCTCGCTCCCTCTTTTTCTACCTCTCTTTCTGCCTCTCTCTTTCTGTTTTTCTCTCTCCAGCTCTCTTTCCCCTCCCCCTCTTTCTGTTCCTCTTTCCTCCTCTCTCCCTCTTTCATTCTCCCTTCCCCCTCCCTCCCTCTCTCCCTCCCTCCCTCCCTCCCTCTCTCTTTCTCTCCTTTTTTTTTTTCCTCTCCTGCTCTCGGTTTCCATCTCGCTCTACCCCTCCCTCTTCTCTCTCTTTGCTTCTCTCTGTCTTGCTCTCTCTCTCCTCCCTCAGTCTCTCTCTTTCTTTCTCTCTTTCTCTCTCTCACGTTGCACACTGCCCCTCCCTCTCTCTCTTTCTCTCTCTCTCACGTTGCTCCCTGCCCCATCTCTCTCTCTCTCTCCCTCTCTCTCTCTCTGTCTCTTTTTTCTCTCTGTCTCTCTCTTCGTCTTTTTTCTCTCTCTGTCTCGCTCTCCGTCTCTCTCTCTCGCTCTCGAACATCCTCCCCTCCCCCACTGCTGCTGCCTCTCATTTTCTCTCTCTTTCTCTCTCTCCTCTCTCACTCCACCATTTCACTCACTCACTCACTCCCTCACTCGCTCACTCACTCCCCCTCCCTTCCCTGTTCTCTTTATCTCCTCCCCTCCCTCCCCCTTCAATCCCTCTTTCATTCCATGCAATCATCTGTTCTCTCCCTCGCTCTCCCTCCCTCCTGCTCTCTCTCTCTCTCTCTCTCTCCTGTTCTCTCTCTCTCTCTGCTTCCTCCATTACGCCCCCATTTTGTCCTCTCCTCTGCCGTTTCCCTCTCTCTCTCTCTTTCCTCCATGTTCTCTCTATCCTGTTGTTTACCACGCTCCCCCATGCCATTTATGATACTGAAACTTTATTAAAAAAAACATTTTCTTATCAAAGATAAAACAAATAGAACAAACATGTTAGGGGTGGGGAGGGACTAGCAACATTTATATTTAGATAATAAAAACTATATACCTTGAATAAAGGCTTCCTTCCCTACCATTACGTATTTTCTTATCAAAGCAAACAGACTACGGTGCCATTCACTGGCCTGTTTCATTCACATTAACCCAAATATAATAGCCTGCCTCCTGTAATAAACTGCCCAGAAGCTAGCAGCTCACCCCAACATGGTGGCTCTGTTAGCCTGTATTCAACAAGTGGCTAACTTGCTAGGCTAGAAAACAGGCGCAATTGACAGTCGTCAGCCTCACAGGAATGTAAACTAGATGAACCAGGTGACTGCCTCACCTCTCAGGTTCACAGACAGGACGGCCTCATAATTTGAACTGCTCCTCCTTCACAGCTGGGATGAGCTGTGTGGGGGTGGGGGGCGTAATAGTTCGGTGAGGTTGTGCTGAGAGTGGCATGTTGTTGCCCTTACTCTAGCACTAAGAGCTATTGTTACAAATATGTCTCCAAAATATCCCTATGGTGAGATTCCTAATGTTTTAAAAATTAGCTGGCATTGAGTCAGAAGTTACTTGGCAACGGCCGTAGGGCAGGAATGTGGCGCTAACATGGCTGCCAGTGAAGACGGCAATGGCCAAAGTGTCTATCGATGGCTCTGTGAGAGACGCCATAGGGAACAGGCAGCCAGCTCTGTCCTGGCTCTGTCCGTCTCCAGGGAATGGAGGAAGCGAGATGCCTGATATTTAAAGGAATACTCAGAGTTTTTGGGACACCGGCCCGATGGTCAACTTGCCCGTTAAAGGAAAGGAAAAATCCACCCTCAGATACTCTTGCACTGCTATATACTGTCGATTTGTGATGCTCAGTACATGCCTGGAGTTATTTTGTGATGAAGTGTTGTAATTTACTTTATTGGTGTGTCCACTTCACCCACAACCTGCCTCGTCCACATCAACTTCAGTTAGTGATTTCCTACATTTCCCAGAATGACTTACGACGACCCCCAGAGAACGGGTGTGAACTTGTTGCTTCCAGCTGTGGGTTACATAGATGGAGAGAGTAGCGAAGGATAGTAAAAAGTGAAAAGAAACTGCAAGAATGGAGCTTGCTTTGGCCTTTGTGTATTGGAGAGCAGCGCTCCTCACTAACTGGAAGTACGTAAAGCTCTACAGTGGCGAAATTTTGAACACAATCAATCATCATGATGTCAAAAAATAGGAAAATAGGGCCCAGGTTGAAAATAACCGGAGTTATTGTAGTTAAAGATACTGTTCTGAACTACTAGTGACTATTTCCCTGTTGAAAGCTCTCTCTTCCCGCGAGACTTGGAGCGTGACTTGTTTTGTTTCCATAGCAAGTGAATGTGGTGTATACAGTCCCTTAATATAGTGTATGCTTAAGTGTTAGTATGGAGCACCATCGCAAGCGATCTACCAGGGACTCGTGGAAGATTTTGGTTCTCATCACTCATTCTGTCCATTCACATTACTTTCCATTCACTTATTCCATTCGCTTATTCCTTTAATGTTTCCATTAGGGATGTAGTGAAAGTTTGTGACATGAAATTTCCCAATTTGACCATATGCATCGTTTGCATTGTTTGAACACTAGGTAGCACAAGGCTAGCAAGTTTTAATTTGGGTCATCACACTTCCAGTGAGCCCAGCTGAACTCCCTACTGTTGAGACATTGGTTAGTAGGCGACAAGATTGATGCAGGTGAAACTGAAACTGAGAAGGTTTCGTCCAGTTTTAAGTCTGCTGTGTGGCAGCATTTCGGGTTTCTGATTAAGGAAGAAAACGGCAGCTGACAAGACAAAGTCAAGTATTGTAAGAGAGCCTTGCCTAACAAGTAACACTAGCAACAGGCTGCACCATGTGCAACATCATCACAGTGAAAGCCTCCAGTCGCCGGTGTATGATTAAATGTTGCGTTTGAGCCTTAAATATGGTTTCAGACGTCTTAAAACTGTAGCTGTTTCTCTTTGTACTACTTTTCTTGTGAGATTTTTTTATGGTTGGGGTTGAAATTGGTCTTAAATTTTACTTGAACTGGCATTAAAAAGGTCTTTAGTCACCCTGTTTATGGTTTGCACTTTAGTTTTTGTTTTCCGTCCGCAGAACTCAAAAGGGATTATTTCAGTCATAATTGTCTTCATTAAGATTTTGCTCAAAGTATTGTGGTAATATCGAACCGTGAACCTAGTCTATCGAACCAAATTGTTTAATGTATCATTACATTCCTAGTTCCCATGCTAAGTTTGTAGTTTACCTCCCTGTGATCCTTTAGTGCAGCTCTATGGGTAGAACATGGTGCTCCAACCAATAGGGTTTAGGCCAGTGGTTTGATTCCTTAAAATGCAGTCATAGTATGGTGAGGCTCATAGTATGGTGAGGCACGTTGTGTAAGAAACTACCAAAAAAAAGTCTTGGGATTATAAAGTCATGTGACCAGTAATATACAGTATGTTCAACTTCAACATGTAGCAGTTCCCCATTGATTGAACTGGTTAGAGTCAGAAGGCGAATGATTTCAGGAAGAGAGTGTCTGCCATCCTTGTCTTTTTGTGTTAAGTGCTTCAAGAAGAAACCAAGTTGTACTCTTTTGGCTGTTAGGAATAGCAGTCATGAGGGCGGAAATCATCATCCATGTACTTGCCCTGGCCAGGGATGAAACGTAAGGTTTTTGGCCACCAGCCCAGTAGTTTGTTTAGCTGCCGCATCTATCCATAGGACCCATTCAAATACTGGTCAAACAGGACAGATTTCTCCTCAGCTGGAGGTTGAAATACTACAGTGTTTCCTTGACATTCAGTCAGCAGTGGTGGGCCACCACAGCAAGAACGCTGCTACCAGTGCTTGAGAAAATGTGAAATTTACAAATAATAACAATTTAGCTTAATTTCACTCCAAACAAGTATTGGTCTAGTATTCAAAAATGGTAAAGCATATAAATAATAGTTTTAATGATGCAACCTCTACTAGAACCAAAACTGGGACCAAAACAGAGATAGACTTGGAACCAAATGCACAAATTACCCATAACCATTACTGCTGCAAAACAAGCACAAAGGAAACAGTGTACTGTCTATCTGTAACAAACTAGTAAAATAATGTTGTTGTTTTTTTAGTTGAGCCCAACCTGTTTCTAGGTATCTAGGTATTATGTCTATGAAAACACTCTACCAGCACAGCCCACTTTAGGGGAAAAGTGCTAAAAGTAAAAACAAAAAAAGTTCTCCCATCTGGTGAAACCATCTTCACCATGCAGGGATGTTGTTGTTTTTTTTGTTTAGGATTTTACATGATACTCAACCTTCATACATTTCTAATGAAGATTAATAAGATTCTTGTTTCTTTTCTTAATTTCTTCTATGTATTGTCCCGATCAAATCCGTGGAACAGCTTTTGTAGGGAAGATAGCCTACTTTCCTAAACACCTACTGGTAACCCTGATGCTTCCTACCCACTCTAATTAGGCAGCCTTAATTAACTTTGTCAGGCCTTGCCTTTTTTTAGTAAATGAATCAAACCACAATGCCTTCCAAAGACTACCTACATTCTATATTTTCTTACTGTACATGCGTTCTGTTGGAGCAGTGATCATACATTTGACGTTCTCAGTAATGACATTTTTTCACAATTTATTGTGAATTCCTGCTTTTTGGACTGTTTAGATCCATTAAATTCTCATGGAAGTTCCTGTTGTTCCTGTTGGCATGCATTTTTTCCCCATGTTTTCCAGATTTTCATGTTCTTTTAATCAAATCCTTTGTCTCCAAAGTGGTCAGATGGGTCTTCTACTAAACCCAAGTAGGTTCTTCCTTACACCCCTCCACCCAAAGAGTCAAAGTACTGCCTTGCATTTCAGTCTCAAGGGAGCCAAGCAAAACCTCTCCAGCTTGGAAGGGAGCATTCTAACAAACAGTAGCTGGCCAGCCCACCGTAAACACGAGACTATGTTCATATTGTGAATTTACCAGTGATGCAAAGACCTTTGGAGAAATTTTCCTTGTCTGTATGCCACGATGCAGTAACTTAATAACATGTGGACACAGGCTGTTACCAGTGGTGATTTAGTGTCATGGGGAGAATGTATGTTTAACCTAAAGGGAAACGATGGCCACTTTCTGAAAATGTATGTTATTCTTGAGGTTGTACAATGTTAGAAAAAACACTGTTGACACACTGGCTCACACACTCATAAATATTTCACATCGACATCAACAATTACTGTCAACTGTCCATTCTCTGTGTCTCACATCCCATCCAGTGTGAGCTATCATGTTAGGAAATTTCTGGCAAAAGAAATACGGCATGCATAGGGGACAACATGGGATGAAATTTCATTTTCCCATTCATGACCATTCCTTCCTATAGAAGATTACGATTTTCCTCCTTCCCCTCCATTATGTGCCGCTTTTATTATTGTGTTGTCCCAATCTCATCACCGGTAGCATACCTACATGACCTTTTTGCTCTCTCTGGCCAGTGTTGACACCGTTTCACATGTCCATGGCTATTTCATCTCTCTACTCATCCATAGTTTCACTGGTGGTTTGTTGGTTGCATGATGACGTGAAACAAGATGAAAGTTCTTCTTCACTCAAACGTCAATGGTTCCTTAGTTGTCAATCAGCGTCCTAATTTGGGCCTTTTGTGTTTATCGTGGAGGCAACCTAAGAGTGATTAGCAGGCCTATTTGATGCATCATTAACGGTAGCATAATACCTTCATTCTCTCCCACAACTCCCATTCTGTCTTGTTTCTTCTCTCCATCCATCTTCCATTTCTTCTTATTCTTTTACCGCATTCTGCTCCACTCTTCCCATCCCCCTCCGTCTCTTTCTCTCTCTCTCTTTCTGTCTCTCCCCTCTCTCTCTCTCACTCACTCACTCGCTCACCCACCCCCTCCGCTCTCTTTTTCTTCAATATTCTTTCCTTCCACTCTCCCCTCCTCCTCTTCCTCCTCCTCTCTCCCTCTCTCTCTCCATCTTCTCTCTCTCTTCCATTCGCTCATCTCCTTGTCAGTCACCTTCCATCTCTTTCTCTCTCTCTCTCTCTCCTTTCTCTCCCTCTCCCTCCCCTCTCTTTCTCCTTCCTCTCCTATCGCATACTTGTATCCAAGTCTGTGCACGAAACAATCTTCCAGTACTTTTCTGTACTCATAAACCTTACTTGATAAATGAGAGAGAGGGAGAGACAGACAGAAACAAAGAGAGGCAGAGAGACAGCGAGAGAGATACATGGAACATACATAGACAAAGACAAGTGAGCGATAGACAGAGATACAAAGACAGGGAAAGATAGACGGAGAGAGAAGAAAAGAGGCTGAGTGAATAGGATGGCATGAAGGCTGCCTGGTAGAGCTATAATTTCAGACTGATATGATGTTGATTTTATTTCTGTGTTTTTCACCGTATGTATGGGCTATGTGTGTTTTCATCCTGTGACTTTGAGGTGACTTAGCCCATTTATCACCGGACTATCAAGGAGCCATGTGCGTCAGTGATATATGATCTCTATGTGCTTTTTTTTTTTTGGGTTTGTTTGCTGTTTTTTTTTTTTTGTTTTTTTTTTTGATCTACTAGCCACACACATTTGTTGGGAGAATAGCCTGTTTGTTTGTTTGTTTGTTTCTGTGTGTGTGTGTGTGTGTGCGTGTGTCTGGACTGTGTTTGTGCTGGTGTGCCCAGAGTCACTACCGAAACTGTGTTGAGGGGGCGGGCCCTGCTAGCCCCGCCTCCCCTCTTCCCTCACGTATAAATAGGAGGGGAACATAGCCTATTCTCACTCAACACTCGCACTGAAGAATGAGATCCTTAAAGCACCTGAAACCTCACAGCAGGAGGAGCGTGGTGAGTTTATTGGCCGGGCAGCAATTGGCATTTACTGATAGCATGTTAAGTGGTGGGTTAGAAAGGTGGTGGGCAACATTGATTGATCACATTCAGAGTTGACAGACAGGTAGAAAATTGCCATTGGCTTTTTTTTTGATGTTCTTTGTGTTTTTTTAAAGTTGCCATCAGCAGGTACTCAGTTTCTTGCTTCACATTAAGTAAGAATTGTCTCTGGCGTTAACTCATTATCGCCTTCTCCAACAGCTTTCAGACACGTCCTCCTCAAGCCCTTTTCAACTCTTCTCCGTTCCTGTTTCTCGCTCGTCTCTTTCACTTCACAATTTTATCTTTCATTTTGTCTGGCTTTCATTTTGTCATTTTCTTTCTCTCTATCTCTCCCTCTCTCTCCTTCTGTCTCTTGCTTGCTCACTGCCTCTCCCTCTCTCTCCACCTCCCCTTCTCTCTTCTCTCTCTCCTCTTTCTTTCTCTTGCTCTCTTTTGCTCGTTGCTTTGCTCTCTCTCTCTCTCACTCTCTCACCCTCTCACTCTTTCACTCTGCCCTCCCTCTCTCTGCCTCTCTCTCTCTCTACCCCTCCCTCCCTCTCTTTTCCTCTCTAGTGTCTTTTTCTCTTTCTCTCTCTCTCAGCCTTCCTCCTTCCCTCCCTCCCTCCCTCCCCCCTTCTCCTTATCTCTCCTTCACTCTCCCTCTACCTCTTTCATTTTCTCCTTTTTCTTTTTTCCTCTCCCCCCTCCCCTCCACTAGACTCTCTTGCCTGCTCTCTCTCTCTTTCTGTCTCTCTCTCTTTCTCTACCCAGCTTCTATGCCCCCCTTCTCTCTGTAAGCTCTCTCTCTCTTCCTCTCTCTGTTCTCTGTGCCTGTATCTATCTATCTCTCTCTCTCTCTCTCTCTCTGTCTCTCTCTCTCTCTATCTCTCTCTCTCTCTCTCTCTCTCTCTCTCTCTCTCTCTCTCTCTCTAAGCTCTCCTGCTTCTCTGCTCCCTCCCTCTCTCTCTCTCTCTCTGCTTTCTCCTCTTTTTTTCCCCTCTGTTCTTTCTCTCTGCTCTCCTCTGTTGTTTTTCCTCTTCTCTCTCTGCTCGGTCTTTCTTGCCTCCCTGCTTTTCTATTCTCTTTTTATTTCTTAATCTGGCTCTGTTTTTCTTTTTTTTTTCTCTTCTTTTTTTTTCTGTCTCACTTGTATGTGTGTGTGTAGATCATCAGGCCGTCTAATCCCACCACACACACACACACACACACACACACACCAGTCATACATGGTTAGCACACTGGATTAGGATGGTGTCTGTCATAGTCCCATTATTCTTGCATCTCAGTCTCAATCACCAGATCTAAAGCTTTATGTTTGGACAGTCTTGACGAAGGTAAACTACTCATACCTGAACCAATGACCTGGGAATAGGCTAGTCTCTCTCTCTCTCTCTCTCTCTCTCTCTCTCTCTCTCTCTCTCTCTCTCTCTCTCTCTCTCTCTCTCTCTCTCTCTCTCTCCCTCTTTCTTGCTCCTTCTTTCTCTCTTGACAACTGGCTCAGAGAGACTCCCTGATTGGAGGATGGGCCTCAACACCTTTGTCCTTATTGGATTAGGATAAATGAAGGGCACATTCCCATTGGAGGACAGTGTAGTGCATCCACCTTGGTAGTGGGGAAAGCCATTGCAAAGTATTGTCATTTTTATCATGACTTTTCTGTCATTAGTTTCTACCTATGTAAATTCTAGGTCATGTCTTCCCGTCTTCATGTCTATCCTGTATTGATTGTTGTTTGGGCTGTTCTCATGAGCTATAAATCCCTCAAATAAGAGTAATTATCAGTAGAGAGAAGGTGATACAATATTTCATTTGTTTTCTTAGATTTTAGTCAATTTTTTTGTTCATGGTAGACATTCATTTTCGATAGCCACCAACCAAAAGCTTAGAAATTGCCTGAAACAACAAAAGAGACACCCTCACTTGTGCTCAAGATGATGACAAAGAAGAAATCTCTAGTACAAGTATTTTTTTCCACAATACTTTGCAGTAGAAGGAGTAATAATGAACTCCTTTTGCTGTTGACACCTCGGACTATGTTTATTTGTGAAGATATTTGCTAATTGCTTCCCCACAGTGCTGCTGTCTGACTGTGCGTGCATGTCTGTTGGTTTTTGTTCCAGGAGGAGGCGAGCCGGCGCCTGGGTAGATGTGAGCCCAAGGTAATGGCCAGGCTGGTGGACGCAGGCACACAGACAGATCCGGTAGTTGTGCTGTCCTTGGCCCAGGCCGCCGTGCTAGGTCTCATCTCCCAGAATGAAGTGTTTGGCGCTACCATCGCACCCAACGGCTTCTACACTGGCGAACCCAAAGAGTCCCCCGCGCCCCCAGTAGACGGAGTCGACTACGAGTACGCAGACCAGCTTATCGGAGCCAACGGAGATTACCTGGGAGACAACTTGGGAGAAGACGGCCAGATGCAACCCAGCTGCAGTCAGAGGAGGTGGCAGCAGGGCCCCCCCCAACACCCCGACACGAAAATGGTCGGCCCCGATCGACACGGCATTCAAGGTGCCGATGGGTCCTCGTCCCATGTGAAAGGGGAAGGGGTGAACTCCGGGTTGGCCTCGTGCGTCCACGTGCTGAACAATATGGCTCCCAGAGGTGGTTTAGTTCAAGTAGACCCAGCCAGCCTCAGAAGCAACAACAAGAACTGCGCAGAGTGTGAGCGGGATACCTCCAGTCAGCCACAAGCCAACACACACGGGCACCCTCCTCCCTCGCAGGTGGTCCACAGAGGAGGGGAGCAGGGCCACAGAGGGGTGCAGGGCCAGCGCGGCATGGGGGGCCACGGTCGAGGTGGCCGGGAGGACGAGGAGGAGGTAGAACATCAGGGGAACAACATGATGAAGCCCACACAGCAGGAGGAGGCCATCAGCAGCTACTTCCAGACCAGTGAGGTGGGCAGCTATGACTCGGGGGAAATGAGCATGGGGGGTGAGTACGAAGACAGCAGCCAGGGCATGATGTGGGCCGACGGGAGCGGAGGAGGAGGAGGGGGAGCGCAGCACCAGCAGCAGCACCACCACCACCAGCCTCCTCGTCGGCACGGCGGCCGCAGAGTGGACCGGCTAGACATCAACATCCAGATCGACGAGTCGTACTGCGTGGATGTGGGAGACGGCCTGAAGCGCTGGAAGTGCCGCATGTGCGACAAATCCTACACCTCCAAGTACAACCTGGTCACGCACATCCTGGGCCACAATGGCATCAAGCCGCACGCCTGTCCGCACTGCGGGAAGCTCTTCAAGCAGCCTAGTCATCTTCAAACCCACCTGCTGACCCATCAGGGTACGCGGCCCCACAAGTGTACTGTCTGCAAGAAGGGCTTCACCCAGACCAGCCACCTGAAGCGGCACATGCTGCAGCACACCGACGTCAAGCCGTACAGCTGCCGCTTCTGCCGCCGCGGCTTCGCCTACCCCAGCGAGCTGCGGGCCCACGAGGCCAAGCATGAGCGCGGCCGCTGCCACGTCTGCTCGCAGTGTGGCATGGAGTTCCCCACCTACGCCCACCTCAAACGCCACCAGACCAGCCACCAAGGCCCCCACACCTTCCAGTGCACAGAGTGCAACAAGTCGTTTGCCTACCGTAGCCAGCTCCAGAACCATCTCCTGAAGCACCAGAGCCCACGGCCTTACACCTGCTCCCAGTGCGGCCTGGAGTTTGTGCAGCTCCACCACCTACGGCAGCACTCGCTCACTCATAAGGTACTGACACCGCCGCCGGGCACTTCCGCTCCCACCCAGACTCCTTGACTGCTCTAGTCACAGACACACTGTAAATATCATGTGCATAGTTCATTAGACTGTTGAGGTTTTTCTTTTGTTATGTAAAAAAACCCAAAAAGAATGATAGTGGAGAGCAAAAACAAACAGACACAAAAAAAGAAAGAGGCACTTTCGGAGCGCCAAAGGGAGGCTACCACACCTCTGTTGTCCACAGGGCCTCTCCTCAGTTCATCTTCTGTCCTTCACCCACTGAGATCTGAGTGAAGTAGACAGGTAAGAGCACTCAACCTGGCAGGCATCCATCCACCGTACTGCGTCCTTCTGTGTCTTCATGTCGGATCTATGTTCTGAATGAAAAATCCATGGCACTCAACCCAATTCAGAGGTCTGAATAGAAGTGCGTAGAAGCAGCAAAGCATCCCATTCCAAGAAAAGACATGGTCTGCACTTTATACAAAAGCTCCTAGACTAAAAATGTCGATTTAAAAATAAAATGTCAAAATAAAAATAGGGAATGTCTAGTTTAGAAGAGAATTCCCATTATTTCTATCTTCGACAGTTTTATCACTATTTTTGAACATGAGCACATCTCCCCAAGCTAGATAACAGAACACAGACTCTAATCTTTGATGTCACTAAAAGACAAAACCCGGAGGTACTCCTTTGACGAGTTAGAGACAGACTTTGTTGAAAGTTCGTGTGAGAGTTTACATCCAAATGATTCATTCACTGCAGTGCTAACAGGTATGGAACAGAAAATGTGCTCATATGTGCGTGCATTCACCCTGGGTACAGCTGATCTCCCATTCACTGTCAACTGAACAAGCTCCAGGATGTCTCCTGGGAGCATCATCAAGAGAGTTGTGTTTCTAGCTTTGGAAGAAGCTTGTTCATGTTAACAAACCAAGATTTAACTGTTCAAGATCCTACAAATAGCCTGAATTCTCTTCTAAGCTGTGTTTAATCAGTTTAATTTCAAAGTTTTCTGTTTTAATTACATATTTTCATTGCATAAGATGAAATTTGCACTGCACAGATGTTTGACTGTACGTTTGGAAAAGCCTTACCACCTAATCTGCACTGTGCAAATTTCATCTTCTGCGTTGAGAGAAATGGAATTGAAAAAAATCTCAAAATGAAGTGTGCCTCCAAGCTACATTTTGAAGCATCTTTTTCCTTGTTGCATGTATGCATCAGATGAAGCAAAGGAAATGAGCAGAAGTAGAATAGGCACGTCTGTTTATTTTCACATGTTGCATTTTTTCTTTTAATGCTATACGTCAAAAGTACCAGGCATTATCATATACTCCTCACTATAGTCGTCATTTCAATGAAACATCTGTAATTGCTTAGTGCCCCCCGCCCATTCTACACACATGCACACATTTGCTCACACACGGGTGAGGAAGAGAGACATGAAGATGCACAGAGATGAGAATTTTTCATTAGTGACAAAAAATATAAACATAGAACTCTTGATGAGTTTGAGGCCTTGATGAGTTGTTGTCATTCTAAAATATGCATACATCTGAAATATTGGCATTCCTACGAAACCACACTCATCATTTCATCATTAGAGTGAGGCAACTCTTGGAAATTTGCCATGCTCCTACTTTATACCTCACAGATATAAATAGATACAAATAGGAGAATGCCACATTTCCAAGATTTTTTTTTAGATTCATTAGTTTAAAATAAATAAATAAAAATACCCAAACTGTATGCAAATTTTAACAAAGCAATTCTGATAATTTTATCAAGTTCCTAATTTACATCACACACAGTTCTGAATATGAAAATGCTTCATTTCTAGGGAATTTCCTGAATTTAATCACTTTTGAGACAGAAGGAGAAAATTCCTAACCCACATACATCATCAGAATGGGAGAGATGTACAGTGAGCAGGCAGTATTGTCAGTGTGGTGAGAATGTTCCCTTTTGTGGCTTCCGTTTGCCTGTTAGTGAGCCTGTCGTCCGCTCACTGCTCCCCCTGGTGGAGGAAGGAACAGACCTTTTGTAGTGCAGACAGTGGGTGGACTGACAGTCTGCCAGGCTCGTCTGGTTACACAAACGCTGTCTCTTGGCCTCCTAGTGACCCATAATTCAAAAGAGTTCATACTGCGTGTTCTCTGTAACCTAAAATCCCAGTTGTCCTAAACTGTCTCTACTCACTAACTGACATTGACTGCAACGTGGAGTGCAGAGTGCAGCACATTGATGCAGACAACCTGGTTAAGCCTCAAGGCCCTAGATGATGTGAATTGTTTTCTCTCGTGAAATGATTCCCAATGTTTATACTTTCCTTGTGGCATGTGGTTGAGAATATTTAAAGCACAGAATAGGAAAGGATATCGTAGCAAGGGAACCTCCTGGTGTTTTGTGGTAATTTGTTTTAGCACACCTATGGCTGCCATGTCATTTTGATATGGTTAAGGAAAATAAACGTCTCATGGGCAGGGCATGAGAATCAGTAGGTTAAAATGTTCAGCACAACTGCCACTGAACAGTCTCTTTGCCATCGTGGCACATTGTACCATGTTGTATTTGCATGACAACATGATGGAAACGTCTATGGCAGCTATCCTAGAGCATACCGTCCTGATGACCATTTAAATACATTGATTTGAATGGGGAAAGGCTTTTGTGTTCATTTTAATTCAGTGTTTAAACTGCTCTCTGGCCTGCGTGGTTGACAGAGAAGTTACACCTTCACCCTGGCCAGGTATTAGATTTTAGAGATGAAATTATTTTAGCACAGATAAAACAATCACACCACTCCCACTCTCATTTTTAGGAGAAGATGTGAGGCAGAGAACGATTTGCAGTCCCCTTTGTTAAATTTGGACAAATCACCCACTGGCTCTGACTGACCCTTTCCTTCTGTTCGGGCTCCACAGGGGATGAAGGGCCACAAGTGTGACGTGTGTTCCCGCGAGTTCACCCTGTCTGCCAACCTGAAGAGGCACATGCTCATCCACAACAGCATCCGGCCCTTCCAGTGTCACGTCTGCTTCAAGAGCTTCATCCAGAAACAGACGCTCAAGACCCACATGATCGTCCACCTGCCTGTCAAGCCATTTAAATGCAAGGCAAGTATTAGAGCTTGATTAAAAAAAAATATATATATATATATTTATATTTCCTGAAAGATGACAAGTGTAAGATTTTCTCATTAATCTTGGTGTGAAATTAGTTGTGATGACACATTCTAATGCAGAAATATTGTTTGTTCAGAATTAAAAGCGGGAACCCCAACTATCCATTTTATGCTTTTATTCAGTCCAATTTAACTTCAATTGAACTTGATTTAGCTAACTAACTAGATGATGCATCAAAACCAGCAGGGAGGAGAAATGATGAAACGTTGTTAGAAAGCAGCTCATAAGGGCTGCAGGATGTGCTACCAACGGTGTTACCACAATTAATTTGACAATAACCGTCACAGAAAATCCCACAGAGGTTACCTTTAAATGAGGAAATGAATAGAGCCATCTTTAAAAAAAGGTTGGGATTTATTCATAGCAACAATCTGAAAAAAAATATTACAATAAGAAACCAATGTCAGGCAGGATATTTTTTATCCGAAATCCTCATCTCCCAGTCACTAAATGTAGGTATATTCTTACAGTTGGCATCACTTTCCATGTCTGTGCTCATCTGTATTAATATTTTGGGATTATTTTTGTTTTGTCCAGGTGTGTGGCAAGTCTTTCAACAGAATGTACAACCTTCTGGGCCACATGCACCTCCATGCCGGCAGTAAGCCCTTCAAGTGCCCGTACTGCACCAGTAAGTTCAACCTGAAGGGGAACCTCAGCAGACACATGAAGGTCAAGCACGGAATGGACGTCTCGCCCGACGGACAAGGTTTGTTTCTTTGTTTTTATTTCATCTTTATTCATCTAGGGGAGGTTGACTGAGCATGCATGCTCTTCCTCAGCAATGACCTGCCTCACACTCATATTAGTGACACCCGTTCACCAATGACAGCTGCCCATTACAATCGCAGTCTTCTACCGTTGGCCACTGAACAACTTGGCTGCAACACCTGGGGGTTAAGTGCATTGCTCAAGAGCTCTTCGACAGTAGTTTAGTGGGAAGAAGACAGTTTGTCGCTCTCTTTCCCCACCATGTTCTCCCAGCCGGTCTGGGATTCACACCATTGACCTTCCGATCATAAACCTGCTTCTCCAACCTCAAGGCTGCCACGGCCCGTTTCATAATGTGCACTGTTATTTTTTCCCAGACACGATAGAAACAGAGCAAACATATTTTTTTAAACAGGTTATTTGGCAGACAGAAATTACATAAGATGCAGCTGCGCTCTCTTAATCAGGGATGTGATTTTTTTTTTTTTTTAGGTTTTTTTTTTTTTTTTTTCAGGATTGTAGGGTTTTTTTGTACAGGCAACTCCCTCTCAATCCTAACAAAGGTTACTTCTTTGATGCATTTTCTCTTATTGTATCCTGCTTTTTATGTGATGTTCCTGATCACATCTGTTTTTAATAGTTTTACCGTTGACTTCACTTCATTTTTAGCAGATTGTAGCTAACTGACCTGTTGATTATTTTATTCCTTTTTGTTCCATTAAGCCAGTGGTGTCCAACCGTCTGCCATGGAGGGCCAAGAGTCTGCAGGTGTTCCTGATTTCACTGATTAACACGCCTTCAACCAGAAAGGAAGAACAAATCAGTGAAATCAGCTGCTGTAGTGTTTGGTTGGAAGGAAAATCTGCAGACTCTTATCCCTCCATGGCACATGATTGGACACTGCTGCATTAAGGGCGGGCAAGGTTGGATTTTTTGCTATTAAGCACCACATTTACCATTCCAGGAATATCTTAAACTGAAAAAACCCTTACCAAAAATTATGATCAGGGTTTTTTTTGCCCAGTCTTCTAAAATGTGGGACAAAATGTGGAATTGGCAATCATGTGCCATAAAGGGAAGAGAGTCTGCAGGTTTTCATTCCAACCAAACACTATACCAGGTGATTTCACTGATTAGTTCTTCCTGTCTGGTTGACGGTGTGCTAATCTCGCTAATCAGCTGCTGTAATATTTGGTTGGAATGAAAACCTGCAGACTCTTTATGGCAGATGATTGCCCATTCCTGCCTTAACAGGTGCAAAATCTCATCAGGCGTTTCCTCAACATAGTTATACTGATGACAGTAACTGACTGTACTGACAGTAGTTGGTGAGTGTAATGAAGAAGGTTTTAGGAATGTGCTTCATAACCTTTTTATTATTATTTTCCAGAAGTGCTTCCAGAAATGGAGGGCCAGGGGGAGTATGAAGGACAAAACTTCAACTTTACATCACCAGACAATATGGACAATGGTGGCTCCCAAAACCTCACTAAACTCACTACAGCAAACATGGAGGACATGGAGGAGTATTACAATTTTGGGAAGGATACAAGCAGCTACACTACACCGTGAGTGGTGACGGACCAGAGAACATGTTTCTTTTTTTCTGAGGCAGAAAAAAAATAGCAAAATTGCTGTCCAGGCTTTGGGAGACTCTGGGGTGGGGGTTTTCTTTTCGTTTTGGCCTCCTTCAAGAGCCAGAACTGATGAACTCTGATGAGAGGCCAGGAAGGAGACGCACTTCAAAGGAGACGTTTCAGCTCTGCTGCCGATAGCGGAGACACTGAGACCGTCGACGTGGTCCGGAGCTCCTTTTTGGAATTACTACGCTACCGACTCAAAAACTGTCTGGCGGACAGTCAAATCTGTATGTTGTGTGTATGTATCAGTTATTTAAAAAAAAGAAAAAAAGTTGCAGTCGCAGAGCCATCACAGTTACATTTGATGTGATAGAAATTTGTTTACCATTTTGTCATTCACAAACAATGTATGCCCTTATATTTTTGACTTAAAGTGCCAGCTAGATACATTTGCAACTAAGCTTCCACCGTGTCAGCTATTTACTCACTGTATATCAAACGTTTGATACATAGTCACAACATATTCATAGGTTTGAATGCTCTTACTTAACAATTCCTAATCGTAGTTACCCGTTCCTGCCCAGTCCTCAGTCAAAACAAGCCTGTGTTGCAATGCGTGTTTTTTTTGCACAGGACATTGTGAGCCGTTTCCCCGCCAGAGCACTTGCTACCAAAGTTGCTACTGTCCCATGTCGGCTGATACTGAAAAAACCATGCTGCCGACATGTAAAGCCCTCCCACTGTACAAACGATTCTGCAGCATTCAGTGTGTTAACCCACCGTTTTTGTTTCACATGGTTTAGCTTTACATTAATAATCTATCCCCCCGTAGTGAATATACTGCTCTAGTTTTGAATAATTACCGAGTGAACAGTACAATGCACTTTTCATTGAAACCTGTCATTTTTCCTGTGAAGGCTGTCTTCAGTGAGTGAACTCATTTGCCTCAAGGAGAAGAGCTGGGGGAAATAAGATCGTAGAATCTTCCATGCCCCCGTAACGGCAATATTATTAAACACAAACGGATATGCCTTCTCAGTAGGTTTTTGTAAACTGCAGTTTCGTTGATATGGATATTTCACAGTTGTCAATTCAAATGCGAATTGAAGAACGAGCAGTTTGTACGGAGAATCAGCAGTTTGGGTTTTTTGTTGTTTGTAGTTTCAGCACTCTGTTAAATTCAGGGCTGGGGTCTGTTCACTTTCAATTCAATCAATTCAGGAAGCGTGGTTTTTTTTTTTTTTCCAAAATGTAAGAGTTGGAAAAAACTTTGAAAAAGGTTGTCAGATCCAATCTATGGATTAAAACATGAGTGTTCTATCAGTAGCAAATGAGTTGGAGGTCCTAGTTACATTTTGAATTTATTGAATTGAAAATGGCTGACACTAGTTCTGCTATTCATAGTTCTGTTTTGGGGAAGACAGTCAACTCCCCCTGTCCTGCCATGCAGGTCAGCCTTGATATGCACACTAAACCAGAGGAATGGTCTACTAGTTCTTTTTTGGAATGAGGAATATCAAACTGAGACCTCATGGAAATTGACCATGATTTATTTAATAAAGGTTCTCTAGTTTAAATGACTGAGCCTGTGTTTTAATCTGTCACTATTTTGGGGCTAATCCTCAGAGTCGGGTATTTTTCTACTATCAAATTATCTCAGAGGCTTAAGAATCCAAATTTAGTTAAAACTAATCATCGTATCATAATATTATCGTTCACTGCTCAAGGCCATACAAATTTAATTACATATCCAATGAGTTATGGTACAAAAATTAGAGTGAGCAAAGAAAAAGAAATAAAATATTTTAAAGAAGGGTTACACGGCTATCATGCAACATATTTTAAGCTTATCAGAAATGAAACAACGTTTTGAGGAAGCAATAAACTTCCCAGAACATTTTTTCTGAGAGGAGTTGGACAAAAGTGAGGAGGGGCTTTTGTTAAACATTAAATAAAATGTGTTCCTCCTTAACAAATGTGCACACACAGCAGTCATTAAGTGAGATTACAGTGTTGTGGAATGGAGCCAGTGTGTAAATGGGGCAGCCTCCTTTATTGTTAAGGAGGACACTTCAACAAGACACGTGGTATAAATGGATATATTTCTTGTTGTGGGAATTGAATTGTGACCTTTCGGTTATGGGATGGTCTTTCTCAGTAGAGAACAATACAGACCCTGCCACTGTGCAGTGTGCCTGTGTAGGACCAGTCCCTTGGATTGGTCCTACACTGCCTTACATAGATGCTTTATGCTGTGCAGGAGTCCCACTTTTATAGGAAACCATTTTTCAGGCCATTATTGATCAAATTGGTCAGAGATGTAGGCCTACTCATTGTCAGAACTCTTCTTGTTGCACTGACACCTTTTTCAGACTAAAGGCTAATGTATGGTGATTATGTTACCAAAGATATTTTTATAGGTCTATTTAATGGCCGCAGATCATATGAAGTGGTGGGAGGTTCTTTAGCAGTAGGGGTTCCAGAGGAGCGCTCCCCTAGGAGGAAATTTAAAAAGAAGTTAATCTAAATGCTAATTTCTGGTAATTTTTGAGAGAGGCACCTTGTCCATTTGTTCCTATTTTTCCATGACTGGGAGAGAGAGAGGCAGAGACCGGCCTATTCCCAGGTCAGTGGTTCAGGTATAAATAGTAAACCTTCGTCAGGACTGTCCAAACCCAAGGCTTCAGATCTGGTGATTGAGACTGAGACACAAGAATAATGGAAGATATCAAACCTGTTGTCTGCCATTGTTCATTCAAGATGTTTGTGCTGTGTCTGCAAGCTCATGCTGCCTTCCATTTAGTAGGGTTTGACCTGGGTCACACAGTATTTACAAATACTTTTTTGTTTTAGTCTACTGTGGTACCAGTAGGGTGAAGTTTGCTACACTGGTCAACAAAATGAAAGCCAGGAAGTTTAGATAATCACAGAAAATTACTTGAAAGTCAATTTAGTATATTTTTCTGTGACTGGCAACTTACCAGACATCTGAATTGTGCTGATGCAGCAAACCCCACCCATTTGGCATTCCAGGCAGACTGAAACCAACACTAAGTATTATTTGCATCTACAATTTGACCCAGGTTTAATTTACTCATAAACATGTTTAAGTTCTAGACCAGTGCATCTTTTGTAAGTAGAATGCAGTATAGGCTTTCAGATACAAGGCTGACTAACCATGACCATGTCGACATCTGCTGGTGATACAGGAGCCACCACAGCCGAGAGCCTTGCTACAGCTCCGTCAGCTTTGGCCCTCTGCTGGTGTGTAGATCCTTTACAGCCTCATGCACTGGAGGCTGCATATGACACCTACTGTAGCAAATGAGTGCACAGCGCTACATGAATGCACTGGTGGATGGGAGATAAATGTGAGACTGTGCATCAGTGTGTAAGATAAGATGAAACTGCATGTTGATGCCATTTACCATTACACTCAGTCTGATTTAACTATCCCTATTTGCTTAAAGTAAACAAAAAGTTAACCAGCCCGCCTAAGCCCTTTATTAAAATTTAACAAACATCCCCCAGCACGTGAATATTCCCATTTATCTAGCTAATGAAGTTAGTGAGTATAGTAGTGCAGGGAGTTTTGAATGCTTATCTAATCACACTTATGAAACATGAGGCACTGGCAGTCCAGAAGTGCTTTCTCTTCAGCCTATAGTGATGAGAGTTTTCTGCTCCATCGTTAAAAATATATCAGCACTGCACACCTGAACACAGTTGCTGAAGCAAAACACCAACTTAACTAAAAAAAAGACAACCACACAAATCATTATTGAGTGATTAGCAGTCATCTATTTCCTTGTTTTCATGACCATGCTGATAGTGCAATTGTATATAATAAAACATGACTATTATATATTATCACTGTTTGTATATACTGTATTTCCTAAAATTGTCTTCTAATCAAATGTGAAAGATATCTTGACACTTCCTTAAAGTGGCCATTATAACTTAATAACATTAGTAATAATATTAATTCATACAGTATAGATACAGTGCAATACAAAAATGGACCCTTGGCAATAGGAAAGGCAGAGAAGCACAAACACGGCTTGACGGTGAACTGTACAAAGACTAAAATAGCACAAAGAATAGCAAACTGAGTTCCTTCAAAATTGGATACAAAGGTTCATACAAACAAGGGGTTTGTGAGCTAAAAAACTACGGACGGGAAGAAGTGGTTGTCTCTACATTGGCCAAAGTATCTTGTGCTTGTTCCTCATTTGCCCAGAGCTTTGTCCAGGTTGGTCTTGATAGCATCCAAGAAGTCTGATGTGTTGACGTAATGTTCATTCAGCTTGCAGCTGCAAGATCACAGCACAGGGTTTAGTATTTATGATCAATAAATATATATACAACTAGATTATGCCCTTCTTTACCTAAAGCCATAATTGTAATTTTTCTTAAAACCAACCATACACATGCAACAAACGGTAAGCATGACTGAGGCATGTGCATATGAAAACTCACTTGGCCAAGCCATGGATGCAGCCTGCAAGGTCCTTGGTCATCACACCGGTTTCCACAGTCGCCACACAGACCTTTTCCAAAGTCTGGGAGAACCTGGGGAGCAACAATGCACAATCGGTGAAATGTAATATTACACAAGCGTATGTCGAATGATACACTTTGCATGTGCTTATTGTCTAAGGACACTAGCTACTCAGGTAACATGATATTACTTAATCAAATCAGGGTTTCCATCCAGTTTGCCTCGGTGCTCCAGCCCCCTGGTCCAGGCAAAGATGCTAGCAATGGGGTTGGTACTGGTTGGTCTTCCCTATAATACAAGGACAGAATTAACATTAGTTATTCAAAACACTACATGTCTTGTGGTATTATGGTCTATTGAGGCTACTGTTGGTAGAGAAATTGGTCTCTCTGCCTCTTCTATGAAGGATTTCTTCCTGTATGATTATTGAATGTTGAAAATGATGAGTCTAGAAAGAAGCTCTTGCTCTTTGATTCCAAGGAGCTGACATCAAAACCTGATGTTTGCCATTGATGTTTTAGACAGTTGGAAAAAAAATTCTACTATCAAACACCATTGCAGCTGTGGTGGAAATATCTCAAAGTGACGTCGCATCGTCTATGTTCAACCAGATATCCAAAGCTGTTTTTTAGCAGTGTTAAAGTGTTTTCAGGTGGATTTTTCCTTTGACATTGGACAATAATATCCAAATCACAATGTCAACTACAATAATGCACAGGAATTTGTCTTGGTTACATTGATGTAGAGACATAGACAAAACATAGTACATAGTTTAACAGTACATAATGACATGATATCAAATACATAATCACCAAAGTCTACATTATATACAGTGGCACATTTCCTAATTTCAAATATCCAAATTGAATGGTCAATATGAGTAAAACATATTGCACTGCAAAAATATGTTCTATTAATTGTACCCGATTTCTGCAATTTCCCTGTTAACACATGCAGTTAAATCAATATAATAATAATAATAATGTAATATAATACTTCCATGGGTTAAATACAGATGAGGCTTTTGCAAATTGTGTAGATTCACTTTCCATATTCTGAATAAGCTTTTGCCGGGAATTTCAATGCATTTCTGTCATTTGAAGAACTCGTTAGTTTGAACAACCTCCATTCTCGAGGGGTTTGCCCTGACTTCTAACACTGGGAAATTGTTGGTAAAATAACTGCAGAATGCCACTGAGCTGGCACAGCCATAGTCTGGAGGATTACACTGAATGAATTGACTTGAGTGACAGTCACTTGACAGCTCCGTGGCAATTAGTTCACAGTCCTCTCTTTCTCTTTCTCTCTCTCACCCACGCACAGACACACACACACACACACACACACTGTATTCTTTCCTCATGATGTAAACACACTACTATCAGCAGTGGATTGGTCTTAACTCTTACCCTCTGGTGTTCGCGGTAGTGCCTGGTGACAGTGCCATGGGCAGCCTCCGCCTCAATAGTCTTGCCATCGGGACACACAAGCACTGATGCCATGAGACCTAGAGAGCCAAAACCTGGAGACACACACACAAACACATAAACACACACATATGTCGTCACAGGGCAATCAGATCACAAAACAAGAGTAGTGTATATACCTCATCATAAAATTATCCCCATAGCATGAACATGAAAAGACCTTTCTGAGAGCTGAGTCAGCTGAATCCACTGGGTTGGGTCTTGAGTGTAAGCTATAATCACTACAAGGTGGACTCTGATCAGCAATAAAGGCATTCAATCTAAGTTCAAAGAAGATATGCAAAGATGATCTGAATGCATTGTAACACTTCAATGTATTATGGATTCAAATTTGAACAAACGGAAACATTAATCACTTTAAAAATTAAAATAGTTGCAAAATGAGATACACCATTCAGAAAAAATGGTTTAAAAATAAAAGTCACAATGCAATATCATTTAAGTTATCAGCTATCTTAAGACCTATATTTATTAAATATTTAGGCATGAATTTGAAGTAACAAATTCCTCCCAAAATATTTTGGAATGAAACCTTAAAAAAATAATTGTATTAGTCTGCCATTTTTGTACACATTCCTCGTCAGGTCATGTTTTTGGAACCCTTTACCTGCAGTTAATTACTGTGAGTACAGATAGCTCCTGGGCTGTCTTGTTTATTAAATAATCTTTATCACATTTCTGTTTTAGTAGATAGCACACAGTGGAGAGTGTTAGGAAAAATCGGATAGTTAGTGAAGGTAACGATGTGATGAAAGTGTGCTCACCCTGAGCCAGAATGTCAGACTGCACATCTCCGTCGTAGTTCTTGCAGGCCCAAACAAACGCTCCGGAAGACTTGAGGACCTGGGCCACCATGTCGTCAATGAGACGGTGCTCGTACCAGATCTTCAGCTTGTCGAACTCTGGCTTGTAGTTCCTGAAGGAGACAGAGAATAATAGAACTGTTAACCTTATCCAAACCAGGGTTCATATTCTGCATATGCCCCAACATGTCTTTATGTTATATCACTATACTTACACGTGCTTATCGGCTTAAGATAACTGCTGAAAGGAGGGATGTTCTTACTTTACTTTTCTTTATTAATGTATTAGCACTTTTTGTTGTCAATATCTGGCTTCTTACCCCGCTGATGCTTGAGGAATGTTCACTTATTTTACTGTTGCACTTATTGTAAGTGGCTCTGTATAAGAGCGTCTGCTAAATTGTAAATTGTTAACGTCACCTTAGCAGTGACAGTTATATCCAACGGCCTGACCGTTATAAAATAGTTAATGTAAGATAGTTATATAAAATACCATCCCATAGTAAAACTGGAGACAATGCACTTTTTATACATCTGTTTTTATCATTTGAAACTGCGATGAGCCTACTTTTTCCCATGAACTTCTATAAAGCAATCAAGATATTTTACATATCTGTTTTTCATCTTTTGTAAAGTGCGCTTTATAACTAAAATGTATAAAAATTGTACAAAATGTATAAAAGTGCACTAAATCCAAATCTCCCTTGTTGTTCTGTATCTTACTTGTCAAAGATCTCCTGGAAGATGTCCTTGAAGCGCCCGTCGTAGGCCTTGAGGATGGTGTTCTTGGTGCTCATGTACAGAGGCCACTTCTTCTGGATGGCATACTGGAAGCAGCTGTGAGCAAATCCAGTGATGGACTGTTCAAAGAAAATGTGAAGGTGCAATCTTTACAAACAAGGAATTGAATAAAAAGTAAAGCCAAGATAAAATCACAAAATAGAGAAAATACTCACTAAAACACAGATTCTTAACCTATTATTAATTCATAGAATTAACATTGTCTACAAGTATTCCTTTGGAAATGCATTACTAAAATCTAAATGATCTACTGTAAATCTCAAAGTTTCTATTTCCTCAGCTCTTTTAAAACATAAAAACACTAAACAGTAGAAATATAGGCAGAAAACAAAAAACATGAATTCTTATTTGCAGAGATAACATTGCTGTCTACAAATATTGCTTTGAATTTTTAGTAATATCACAAAAATAAATAAATGGATAAATAAAAAGACACTCATTCTTACCTCATCAGTGTTGTACATTCCCATCCCACAGCCACCAGCAGGGAAGTCGTACACCTCCCACTCCTTGCTTTTGCCTCCATCAGCTGGCGTAAACACAATCTTGAACTTGCCAGGCTGGTCAACAACAAAGTCTGTGGCCCTGTACTGTGAGATTAAAACAACGGAGCAGGTAAGTGACATGGTTCTTCTGCACATGTTCCCACATCTATGGAGAGCATCTGAGTAAACACACATCTGCTGTGCTTACCTGATCTCCGAAGGCATGTCTGCCAATGGTTATGGGCTGTGTCCAACCAGGAACAAGACGGGGAATGTTTTTACAGAGGATTGGCTCACGGAAAACTGTGCCGCCCAGGATGTTCCTGATGGTTCCATTGGGGCTCTTCCACATCTTCTTCAGCTTGAACTCTGAGAAAATAAATAATACAGACCAGCACCAAGATGAGAAATGTTGCCACTCATCCAGAGATCAAGGCTCATTAAAACATATTTGTGCTCCTGACATTTGAAGACCAAACAGTGAAAATTAGTAGTGTACTGTACATTGTCATATACATATGCATACATACAACAGACCCAATTATTAATATAAACATCTGTTCATATGAAGGATGCTGTAATGCTGGTTAAGAACTTGTCCAATAAAAGAAACATGCATTCCAAATTGTTTTCCAATTGTCCAATTTGCTGCTGAGATACAACACAAATTTATCAGTATGTATTCCTTAATAAATGAGGCCCAGTGTTCTGTTGGCTTAACCTGAAGAGAGCAATGCCACCAAATATCTCCCACAATAGTTTCCCATAGTGGTGGGCACCGATGCAAAATAATATGGGCCGCTTTTCAATTTGAAAACGCGTATCAGCATACATAATTAAACTTTCACAATACATTTGTTAAAGCAAAACATCAAACATCTGCCACCCCACTCCTTTCTTCCCTTCCCTAGAGGCCAAGGAGGCCTACTGAGCACCTATTGGACTCTTGTTTAGGGTCTGGGTTAGGTGTGAAACGCAACTCAGAATAACATTAATCACCAAGTATAATAAATGCACAGGAATTTTCCATGGTGACATTGGTGCAGAGACACTTCAGCATATAATCAAAGTGTCCTGTGCACAACTGCAGCTCTTAGACGTGCTGGAAAAACGCAGGAAAACAACGTCCATAGAAACTGTATGTTTGCACACACTTGATCACTCATAGACCGACTGATTTCAACTACTTTTACCTGCTTTTTAATTGTCCATAGTGGAATAAAAACATTTAGAAAGAACAAAGTGCAGTGCTGCTTTGTCACAGTCACTCATCTGCATTATGAATAATTCACATGATAAATATACCAGCCTGTGAGTGATTCAGTGTGTGGAAAACCAGCTGTTTTTATGAACGCTTGAGCATATAATTAGGCAAAAAAACTTGATACCCTCAACTCGAGCCTCGTCGGGGGTGATGGTGGCACACTTGACGGCCACGTTGTATTTCATGGTGGCCAGGGCCGAGTCAATGGTGACCTGGTCGTCCGTCTGGTCTCGGTAGGGCAGACCCAGGTCGTAGTACTTCAGCTCAACATCCACATTGGACAGGATGAGCTGTGCATACACAAGACATACAGTATATACATCTTGTAATACGAGTGGTGCTGCACTGTGCTCCTGTACTTTCTTTATGTGCAAGTCAAACACCATCAGGGATAGTAAAGATCTATTCTGTTCTATTATATGTGTCCCTCATATCTTCCTCAAGGGTTTTAATGAATTCTTTACAGACGAGGCTGTCAAAAGCCTGTTTTCGGCTAGGAAAAGGCTCAAGAAAAAACACTGTTCCTCTTATATTATGTGTGGATCCGCTAGATGGAAGATCATGACCCATTTTTATTCTCAAGACACCAGGCTTTCAAGGAAGCAATCTCAGCCTTATTTGCACGGCAGTAAAAGCGGCTTATAATTTCTTTGGACAATGGCTATGTGAAACACTCAAAGATCAGTCCAGCAGGCCTATAAACTACCTTCTCTTTGATGAACTCCCATATGATGCGGGTCATCTCGTCTCCGTCCATCTCCACCACCGGCTGGTCCACCTTGATACGCTTGGTAGCATCTGGAAAAAGTAAAACTTAAATTTAATTATTTTCTGTGACAGTATTGGCTACAGCTGTTTGTACCTGGGAGGCTATTTGAGAGGAGGTGAAACGAAATTGAACCCCCTTGTCAGCACAAATTTAAATGAATCTCCTGGCTGGCTGTAGATTTTAGTGAAAACGTCAGGGGAAACAATTTACACAAACAGTTTGCACATTTCGACCACTGGAGGTGTCTGCCGCTTGCCATAGTAGTCAGTGTTTCCCTTACCTGCCTAACACTGAGCTGGCCTAAGGGTAACTTTAAAAGAGTAAATATAATTTGTATCTTTTCCTTGCGTAATACTCTTTACTTCATAAGGTTCCTGAATTCAGTCCAGCTGACTCATTTCTGTCCCCGAAGTTGTTCTGTGGTCCAAGTCTTCAAAGGAAAGCTAAACCATCAAAAAGCCACAGATAACTCTTAAAAGGGTTATCTGTACTGTACTTGTCTCACTTGTGGCTTGGAAAACATAAACTATGTTCAATTGTTCAATGATGTTATCTGTGTGTGTGTGTGTGTGTGTGTGTGTGTGAGTGAGTGAGTAAGTGAGAGAGAGAGAGAGCGAGAGAGAGAGAGAGAGAGAGAGAGAGAGAGAGAGAGAAGGTGCTTCCACCGAACAAGTTGATAACAAAAAGACACCTGTGTTTCTTTTTATATCTTTTCCACCCCTCATTACAGTCTTTATTCTCTTTGAAACAGTTAACCCCGGGCAGCCAGTCACTGTGACCTTAGGAATACAGTTAACCAACTTTGATAACAGTTAGGTATTACCTGTCCAGCCCTCTTTGGACCTGACAACACGTGGACTCACATGCCAAGGCTTGGCTGGCATGAGCTATACCATTGTAACACTCAAGCTTTCGCATTCATATCTGCAGGAAACACATCTATGCATTTGCCTGTGACAGATTTATTCAAACCGCCCAGACTGATTTAAATAGGTCTGCGCTCTAACTCTGGTCCTCCCTCCTCCACACTGCAATGACCTTCTATATATAGCAAAAAACATCAGTATTGTCGTTTAAGTCACTTCTTAAGACCTATTTTTACAGACTTGATTTTATATACTATCATTATTATTTTAGTATTTTTTGTTTTGTTTATATCCTCTATTCTGTCTTCATCTTCTGATACCTGTTTTATTCGACTTAAAGCACATTGTAAACTTGTTTTAAAAGGCTGACAAACAAAGTGTATACTTATTATTATTATTATTATTATCTTGTGATACATTGTATCACAAGATCATATGATTGGATCAGTATGATTCAGTGATGTCAAGTCGCCCTCTGTAATGTCCTCATAGCGGTTACCATTACCTTGTATATTATTTAGTAGCCTGTTCATACAAAGCTCAGTCGACATTGCACATTACACATCCCGATGACCGGATTAAATAAGCAACTGTCGTTGTAAACACGCACTGGAGATAAACGATGGGTCAGATCATGGTTGTTTTTGTAGTCGATGACTTACAGTTCCTCTGTTGCAGCCTGTGATGGCAGACGGCGGCCGGAGCGAGCACTGCGGGACTCTCCGATAGCGCAGCAGCAGCAGCGCTCCTCGACACGAAAGTGAGAGACCTTAGGTAAGCTGCCATGTTTACTGAGGGGTTGATTACGGACACCGACGAGGCTACTGACTACCCTTCTTCCTTATGAATGAACGGCTAAATTAATGAATGGCCGACAAAGCCCGGTAAGTGGGTGACGCCGGAGGTAGGCGCTCGGAATTCAACCCACGTCAGCTTGGAAATAAAGCGGAAGCGGCTCAGGGCCAATCAGAGCGAAATGCGCTTTGAGTGCTGTGTAGTCGAGATTCAACTCCACTGTCCTCAACCAGCGCTACTTCACCTGACTTCCCTCACACACCAGGCTGCAGTAGACTGGTGCACTGGTTGCCAAAGTGGGAGGAGTCAGAGGGAGTAATTAGGTGAAAGTTTCAATTCAGTATTTACTTCGTAGAGGTTATAGCACGAGATAATGTTTTGATCATGCATCTCACTCTCCTCAATACTGTCATTACCCCATCCAGAGGAGGCCTATAGACAGTTATAATTCTGTAATAAGTCATACAAGCTAATCAAATGTGGGTCTGTGGCCTAATGTGTATATATTTGTGGGTTCTTGATATACAGAAGTCTGGGAGACTCTGCTCTAGTCCAACAGTTAAAAGGAAAAAGAAATAGAGCTACTAATGGGGGCCCAAGTAGACCGGAAAGACCTTTTGTCCGACCCATGCGATTCATCGGTCGGTGACCCAAAAAAACATAACATAATGATTGATTACTTCCCAGACATCCCATCTCATAGAGAGCCAGAGACACAGGTTTTACCAAACACATTCCTTTATGAAATGTCATGGGCTTACATTACATTTCCACATTTAAAACGGAATAGCTTTTACGGACAAAACAAAAGAATGTAAACTGGGACTCCAATCAACCAGTAAATACATGCTGGCATGTAACGGGTAAATTAAAAACAGTAAACCTTCAACTTGAATGTGAAATGAAAAAAAACCCAACACAATTCAGCTTTCTTTTTCCAAGGCACTTTGCATGAGAGAAAAAAAAGAGAGAAAAACAGAGACAAGTACAGTAGGGAGACAGAGCTCCAAAGACTTGTGAGTACAACATCTTGCACATAAATTAAGGTAACAAAATTAATACGCACTATAAAACAAATAAAAACTAACAAACAGAAACACCTATGCTTTGGTTTCTACCCATGTGCCACATACTTCACTGAAATTACTATAGCTATTGTCACAGCTTGACAAGGCAATGGAACTGAGTTCGACAACTTTATCTCCGAGATGAAAATCCACAAAAGTCCTAAGGCAAGCTGGTTAGTGAACAGATACTAGGTCAACCAACTGAACCCGTTTTCTTTAACACTTTTATAAAAAATAGAATCTATCTCTGCAAGGCTGGGAGATGACACTCATTTTCAACACAACGCTGAGTGGTGTTACTTTTCAATACAACATGTGTTAACAGCAAAACACGTTATGCTGAAAAGTAACACAAGATACGCAGTAATCCCCGATCCACTCACTGATGTGTTGAAAATGACGACTGCTTGCTACACGAGTCTTCTTGACAGCGCGTCGAGGCCGCAGGTCTTAGGTGGAGGCTGCCACGGTGCCTTTCTTGTCGCTGAAGAAGCTCCGCAGCATCAGGACTTGGCCGATGCTGACGGCGAACAGCAGCATGGTCTCTCCGACGGACCAGTAGGTGACCCGCTCGTGGAGGTCCTCCGCCCGGATGCGGTCGTGCGCCTCCCTCAGCCTGTACCACGTCTGGGAGTCCGACACCACCTTCAGGATCTCGTGGATGGAGAGGCACGCCGACTCCATCTGAAAACAGAGAAGTCGAGGGAACGTTTCATATTAAAATCGGCCTCAAGCTATAGCTCTGTATAGGGTAGCATGCAAGTTTAGAGCTACATAATGGAGAAGTGAAGGCATAGAGATGGTGGCTTCTTGAACTGTCATGTCATGTCATTCTGTCCTTCCTGTTCATCTGGCACTCAGCGTTTCTGATGGTTTCCCACGCTGGCAAAAGCAGATGTTAAGATTTGGGTGTTTTACACTGTGGCATGTATAGTGATGTCAAACCAGGAGGCTGCAATGTTCATGCCGATGGCTCAGTCTTATGTTATTCCTATTTGTTAGACATTATTCCTATTTGTTAGAGGAGTACCTTACACTCCCTTTCTTTATCCTCTGCAATAAACTTAAACTCAAAAGCGCCAACAACAAACACTGTGTATGCAAACGGGTTGCCAGCAGTCTCTTTTTAGGGATTGGGATTCCAGCAGCCTCTGTTTGATGGAAAAAAAATACGAAACCAAGGTGGGAAGCAGATTTTCTTTTGAAGTAAAAATAAGAAATGGACTGTGTCATCACATCCAGTATCATCAAATAATTGAGGGTAACATGTGCAATAAGACCTTTAACCAATCTGTCCAAACTTTTTTGATTCCAAGTGAGAAAGCATGCCACTGCACTAATGTTGTACCCTCAATTCTGACTGGTCATGTCAATACGGTCCACTAGGGGTGGCAAGTTCAGCTTTCTAAGGCTGCAGCACAGCTAAGGTGTATGTTGAACCCGCTGAGACTTCTTGACTCTGTCAGAACATCTCTGGCTCCACCTAGTGGGCTTAACCAACATAAACTGTCCCACTTCTGACAATAACGTCACTTTAGTCTGTCTTTGGATTGCTACACTGGCTGAGGATAAGATAGTTTAGCCTGCTAGAGAGTACAGCATCAGGAACATATGCTACAGTTTTAGCAGTTTATCTAACTTAGTCAGTTTTAAAAGTATACAATGTCATTTTCTCAAAAACTGCAAATGGCACGATCAGTGATCAATCACTGAACTGCCCCTTTATTGAACGATTTTGAAGAATGCAAATTTTGGTATAATGTTGAGGCTTCCATCGTCAATTTAACACAACGGCCAGGTTTCAATAAAAGGCTCAGTCCATTGTTTTGAAGCAGAGTGTGTTGGAAAACTGAAGTGTGTCAAGCTTAAATGTTGATCTTAACACCCCAGCTGCCCACCTCTTCTTCCTTCTTGATTTTCCTTGTGCTTAAATAAAAAGTAAGCTCCAGAAGGATACAGTTACACTACAGCCATTCACAATTTGGGGTGTAACACACACACAGTGAGACTCCTCTCTGACTAATGCAGTTTCTCACCATCTCTCTCTCTCCAGCACTGTGCATGAGCAATACCCTCCACTGTGACCAGATGCTGTCCACTAAACCCCCCCTCACTTTCCCTTGAGCTGTTTTACATCTGACATATGCAGACATGCACTGTGTTTGTCTTGTATTAGCATGTTATTCTGTTTGTCCGCCCACCAAGGCATCTTTGCAAGTGTTCAAGATTGAGCAACGAGACGAAACAGCACGCTCAGCGGGGCAGCAGAATGAAAACAATTGAACAAATCCCTAACCTTGACCTAGAAGGGCTTTGGCACTGGTGAACATTTGGGATTTTGCAGCCTGCTGACTGTTTTAACTGAGCACACTTGATCTTTTTCAACAATGGCCTGCCTCACACTCCCTGCCTCAATCCTGTAACGCACACACTCACACGTGGGAGCTGCCAAGTAACAGCCGCAGTCTCGCCCTTTGAGGCTTTCCACTGGTGCAGATGGAGTTTAAGTGCCTTGCCAAAAGGTTCCTCAACAGTAGCTAGTAGATAGGGTGCACTGGATTTACCTGAGTCATCGCTGTGGCTCTGTTCATGTCTGGGAGGAGGGGTCGCTCTTCTCCAGCACGGAAGTCCAGGTACACCGTTTTGTGTGAAAACGTCGAGAACTCATTGCTAAAGCAGACCTTGTAGACTCCCTTCATGGCTGTGGTGTGAGAGAAGCTGTCATACTGCTTCTTCCTCTCCTGATACAGGACGTTGTTCAGAGGATCTGTGACGAAGCAGTCCACATCGTAGTTCCCCCCTGCAATGACCTAACAGAACATAAAACACACACAATAGCACAAAAAACAGATAAAGGTTGTGTGTGGACCTCATGGAAATATCTATGGGACATGTGACCTATATGCATGAGAGAATTCCTGAGGAGTGAGGAGGGTTACTGAATAACGGATGGACTGTGCAATGCAGAAATAGTTGAAACTGTGGCCATTCAACAAACTGTTCAAGGTTTACAAATACACAGAATCTGATGTCAGTATCCGTGCTATTAACCTAGAGGAAAAGGAGGTGGAAGAGTTTGTCATGGGGATTATTAAGTGGGTACATCTCATGAAAAACCAGGTGTGTTTTGTGATACCTAAACCGTTACAACTAGGCATGTTCTTCACACTTCTCAAGTAACAAGAAAACAGTCAACTAACTTTTTCTATATCACCAAAAACCCACGATGACAACTCTTTGTAAACAACAGGCTACACACCTGAAACCTTTAACTTTTTGAAGAGTAACTTACTTGGAAGTCTATGTCAAACTTTACGCCACTCTCTAGTTCTTCGTAGAAACATTGCTTATCATTGTCAGGTAATTCAAATGTCAGCTCCGTGCCACAAACAGCAAGCACATGCAGCAGCAAGCAGCACAGTCCGATGTACCGCATGTTGAAGGCCCGGCTTGCCAAAACCTGCAATAGAACTGAACGCTACAGTGTTGCTGATGCAGCTCGGCAACGATATAAAATATTAAACTGATGATGACAGCTGGAAGAGGGGAAAAGTTTAGCTCCACCACAACTGACGTGGCACGCGCCCGAAACACTTCCGGGGCAGGCTTGTTTTTATTTGTATTTTTTTCCCCGCAAGAACTTACTGTCATTAACGAGAAAATTATTTGATCAAATAAAAGCAGTACAACTTACGAAGTGTATTTTTCTACATGTCGGCCTGGCAAATTTTAAAATAGCAGGAGCTATGGACATTTTTCACGATACACCGTGATAATCTTCGCCAACATATACCAAAAGTTAGATAAATTAGCCAGGCAAAACTTCACAGTAAAACATACCATATGGGAAAAAAGGTATGGCACGCAGAACAACAGTGTGAATCTTTATATTAAAAGTATAGTGAAATTACAGTTGTAAAATAGATACTGAGAAGAAAGGAATTCATGTCCTTATGGACGGGTACAATAGCATTTCAGTGATGTCAATGTATTTGTGAGTATTTTGAGTGTTTCCATATGCATTTTGTTCTGTGCACCCCGATACTCAGGCTATTCATTTTTTTCTCAAAAGAAACAAATTCTACGCTTTTATTTTGACAGCAAATGGCTTAATTCCCGGTGTTATTCTCGCTGGCTTGACACTGATAATTGTGGCAGATATATATGAAAAGGACATTATGGAAAAAAACAATTGTGTTTTCATTTTGGCTGCTTCAGATTACTCCTTAAATATATTCAATACTTTCATGTTGGTATTTCGTGTTACCTAAAAAACGTAACATATGCCGGCCAATAAGGGTTTTATTTTGTAAAACTAACCGGCAGTGCTACATGCATTGCCAAGTACAGTACAGTACATTTATTCCTGCTGGTTTGGCTGTTACGGGATGTCAATAGTGGAACGCGGAATAGCTGCAAGTTAAATGACACAAGCAGATCCCTGCGGTGCCATTAGATAACAGGCAGGGAGAGCGCGCGCACAGCTGAGCGCTCACTCACGATACCACATTTAATTTCCATTGTAGCATTTTAGGGAAAAGCAAAAAGATCGTCGGAAGAGTGATTTCAAACTAAGCTTCTATTTTAACTATTATTACCAGCCTACATTATGCAAAACTACACAGAGGAGATCTGGCACTTTACAAAGAACCATGCTACCGGGCTCACAGCTGCCCTTGCAGGTGAATCAATGCTCTTATTATAAAGTAAATTGTGGATATGTTCTTTTTATTTTTATTTTTATTTTTTTTAAAGCATGCTTCCACATTTTCTTAATTTAGTTGTCAGTGCAAGTGCAGGGATTGAGATTGAGACTGAAGCTTGATGACTTGATATAAGACTAGTATAAGAATGCAATGGATTATCAATGCATGTGCACTTGGTGACCATATGCCAATCGACTTGGTTATAAGTAGCCTTCAGTATTCAGCAACAGAAAGAGCAGTTATTTTGTAGAAACATATGTCACATATGTCCCTGTTTTTTCCTATCATGACAGAGGCAGTCATCCCTGTTGCTATCTGTCTGTCTGTCAGTCTATGTATCTATCTACAAATAATTGCCATTGCTGTAACTGAATCACTATAGTTAACTGTTTTTTCAAAGATTATGTAGCCTATATAAAAATTCTCAAAACAGTACAGTGTCTAAATCTATTCATAAATATGTCCATTTTATCTCTTTGGAGCTCAATATGTCTGACTGAAATACATCTCATATGCAACTTTGTGTCACAACAGGAATATCTTCATTTCTGTTAGGGTTGGGCGTGCTGGCCTTGCGCAGGTGGCTGGCTGGGGGAGTTTGTCGCAGCAAGGTCAGGCTGGATGGAAAAACAGTCCTGATCACTGGAGCCAACACTGGCATTGGGAAAGAGACAGCGCTGGATATGGCCTGTCGAGGTGAGACCCTGTAAATAAGAAGAAGATGCTATCTGGTGGCGTCAGAAACACTGACCCTGTGTCGACGCTGGCCTATTACAGAGATACATGCACATCGCCTCAATGGTCAGCCTTGATTATGAGCCGAAGAGCTGTTTTCTCTCTCTCACAGTGTTGTTTGTGTAATGCTTTGGCTTATCAAGAGTGGGACAATACGCTTACCTCACCATACGATTCGATATGCGACATGGGTTTCATGATTCGATACAACCATGATACGATGTAATAAATAAAAGTTCAATGACAACAAAGTATGACTGTGCAGAATTATGTTTATTTCTGAGCCACAAATCTTTCTAGCAATAGCATTGTCTTGCTAGAATGTAAACAACAATTTAAAAATGTCATTACAAAGTGCAAATAATATAATTTGGATGGAGAGCTTGTGAAATTGTGATTGTCATGCCGTCTCATTTGTGATTACTACAGCAGAATAAAATGGAGCTAATATCACCATTCATTTTTCTGCTCCACAATACGTATTGTCACATTTTTGTATTGCGAAATATTGAATTTCGATATATCGTCCCATCCCTACTTTTTCATTATAGCCCATACCTAAATTAGCTAATGAACAGTTATTACCATGACTGCTACTACAGTACTCCTTCCACTGTTACTACTTGAAGCTAAAACACAATGACCTTTCCGTTTCATTCTTGTCTAGGGGCCAGAGTGGTCCTGGCCTGCAGGGATATGACCAAAGCCTACGCAGCAGCTGACGAGATCCGGCAGCGTAGCGGGAACGGCAACGTGGTGGTGAAGAAACTGGACCTCGCCTCGCTGCAGTCTGTCAGAGACCTGGCCAAAGACGTCCAGGAGAACGAGGAACGCTTGGACATCCTCATCAACAACGCAGGTATCGCACAGTGGTTCTCCTTATCTTCAGACAGAACAGTATTAAAATAATCACAAAAACATCATACAGAGTCCATGACCCTCAACAGACAAATACATATCTAACATATCATCCGCATTCAACTAAGAGCCCTGTTGGAAATTCCACTGGTAAGTTGTAAAGTCAGAGCACAACTCAATGCAAAATTAGTGCAATTTAATTGTACGTGTATCATTACATTAAAAGTACATTAAAACTACTAAACAGATCCAATGGAGCAGATTCTAGATTCTACTTCTTGCTCCAGGTCACCTCAACAGTAGATGTTTAGGAGTGTTACCTTTTCTGCTGGGCTTGTAATTTCTTTACCTGACGTTTTTCTATTATCCATGAGCTTGTCAGTCTAAAGGGTAAAGGGTATAAAGGCTGGGTGTTACTGTGATTTTCCCAGACTAACCAAGGATTCAGTGATTGTGACTTTCCAGTCACAAGCCTGCTTCTCTGTAACCTTCAAGCTCACCCTGCCCGCCCCAAATGTTACGCAACTTGAGGTGCGCTCAATGTAACACAAATTTGTCACAATGTAGGTGAAAATTGTCTGTTGGTACTTTAACAGAAATAACTCGTTTGCGTTAGCATTCCTCATTAAAAAGTAACTAAACCCAGATGATGTGATTACATCTTGTATTCTATAGAAGGTGACATCACCTGGCACCAAAGATCAGCCAATAGCAGATGGCAATTTCAGTAGCATGCTTTTTACCATTAAATGTCAGGCTTTACACAGATTGTGTTTGGGGTTTAGTTACTCTTTAAAACCAATGGCTACTATTAGCCACAAGCTAGCTTTGTAGTACAATGCACCTGGTACCTTTGGTTTCAATAGTGTTAATAAGCTGTTTTTGAGGTAGCTGGTGAACAAATGTAGATAATTGTTTCCCAGAATGTGACGTGCTTGTGGTGAGGGAAAAAACAAACAGACTGAAAATCAAAATGTTAAATTATCCCTGTAAGCTAAATTAAACACATCACATGCGTTTTCAATAAGCAGCCATTTAGCCGAAGGATGTTGTCTGTTTTCCAGGAAATTGAGGCTGACTCATGACTGCGCCGTGCGTCAGTTTTATTAGATAAAAAATCGAATAAGTGTTTTTGTTTGTTTCATCCTTGTTGGTAAATGACGATGTTGACTTTCAGGTATCATGATGTGTCCTAAGTGGCAGACCGAGGATGGCTTTGAAATGCAGTTTGGTGTCAACCACCTGGGACACTTTCTCCTCACCAACTGCCTCCTTGACCTGCTGAAGAAATCAACTCCAAGCCGTGTTGTTATTGTCTCTAGTCTGGCCCATGAGAGAGGTGAAGAGAATGTTATGTTATGAATATGAATTTCACTAATTTTAGATACATTTTAGACCATGAAAGCAACTGGGATCAATACTCTTCAAAAGTTAAGACAGTGACTCTTCAGTCTGCTATCTTCATCAGATACTTTATAAGTGAAACAAAGTAATATCTGTAATATTTTATTTTATAGACGAGGTCAAACACCAATAGTGGTGACATAAATAGTCTCCACCTTTGTTTTGAAAATCTCTTCTAAAAATGATACTTGATATTCCAAATCAGCAAAGTAGACCCACATGAAATTATTTCATTCATTCATTCAAGACTGCAGCAGTTATACCACAGCAGATCAAACTTGCATGCCTCTTGAATTTAAAACGTCATTTCTGTTTAAAGGATAAATGCCGTGGTTTTCACAGGTCATATCCACTTTGAGGACATCAACTTAGACAAAGACTATAAACGTGAGAAGAGCTACAGCCAAAGCAAGCTGGCCAATGTTCTCTTCTGCAGAGAACTGGCTGCCAGACTGCAAGGTAGAGAACAATATACATTTTGTCTTGTTCTTGCTTTGTCGTTCTTGTTTTGAGCCTTTGTGCCTCTCGGTGCTGCTTTCCCTCTGCCTTGTAACTGTTTTTGCTCTGTTAATTGTCTTATGATTGTGAATGCATTGCCAATAACATTTGACTTGATTGGACCGATCCCTCTCACTAGACACCGGTGTGACGGCGTACAGCCTTCACCCCGGGGTGATCCACACTGAGCTAGGCCGGCACTTGTTCCCTAGCTTTGCCCTGTGGAAGCGCCTCATAGCCCTTCCCCTCCTGATGCTGATAAAAACTCCCAGAGAGGGAGCTCAGACCACCATCCACTGCGCTGTGGAGGAGAGCCTGGCAAACGACAGCGGCCTCTACTACAGGCAAGGGCATTGGCATTAAGCCTCGCTCGAATGTCAATACAACTTTCATTAGTCAAGTGACAGCAATACAATAGTTAGGATCATTTTTTTTGAGACTGAATTATTTGATTCTGATGTGAAAAAATAATCTGATTTCAATATTTCGACAATCTGAAAGACTAAGCTCATTTCAGATGACGTTGATGCTCAAGTTCCCCAAACACACTATGGACTAATTTGCAGTTGCACTTGTCTTTAATTCAATCTGTTTTGGAAAAAAAAGAACAAAAAGAATGAAGAATTTTATTCCAAAATTAGATTTTCACATTTTGATGATGGCTACACGGATTAAATGATTGGCATGAAAGTAAAACGAATCAAGCAAACACATCTACATTATTAGTTATTTCAACACCTTTGCCAACAAAGTAGCAACATTTTGACGATCGGCTCATCATATTTTCTGGTAACGTTTTTTTCTCAAAATGGATGAATTAACCTTTCATACATTTTTGCATTGCTGATTCTTTTCATTCACCATGCCCATTTGTTAGACAAGTCGTAATAACTGAGACTGAAATAAGCAATGTAGCACTTTATTGAATCTCATCATATCCACTCTTCTATGTCCATGGTGTAATAAAATAATCTAATCACATTTTATTGCATGATAAAAGTTTTATTGCACAAGCTTCTTCTGAACTAGTAGCCACTTCAAATGACTTCATTGTATTGGACTTCAGGTGATCATGTCCTGCTCTTTTCTGTGCTCTGTTGTACAGCGACTGCGCCCCCAAAGAGGCAGCCCCACAGGCCCGGGACGATGCCGCAGCCAAGAAGCTGTGGGACCTCAGTGCCTCCATGGTTGGTCTGGCCTAACACAGCAGCCTGTCCCGCTCCTCATCAACCATTCCTCCTGCTGAAATCAAACACCCTACTTACATGGGTGAAAATTGTGGCTTTACACATATGACCTCGAGAAGAGCTCTAGCTGCAGAAAGAGATATTTTTCCAGAAACCAATATAATTTGGCTTCCAATCTTCTGCACATTATAATCATAGCTTTTCGTTGATTGTATCTATGCTGGAGTATCATATGCACATGTGGGTAATACTGGTAATACTGGTAATACTGGTACTGACAATTGTTTTATCCACAACCTTGGCTGGATTTTTGCATTATAATGAGTGATTTCCTTCATGCATATAACTTTGTATTTTGTTTTAGAGAAATGCTAACCATGTGGGCCATCAGGATCACCAGCTCTCATTTTCTCATCTCATGAAATGTGTTTCGCAAATTCCCAAAGACCTTCAAGGCGCTGACGCTCAGAGCATCAAACAATAATTGCAAACATAGAATAATTATAAGTAGGATATTTTGTGTCATCCTCATTGCAGTTGCCATAGTAATAAAGATAAGCGAGGGAAAACAAAATAGTGCTAAGGACCAAAATGGGAAGGGATCTATTTGTTAAGCAGTGAAAACTCAGAGCCTGTTTGAGTGCAGGATGAGGTAAATTGTGGTGAGGTGGCACTGAGGTGTAGCCCGGAGGGTGGGAAGTGACCTCGCCGTACCGACTGTGGTGAGAAGATCGTTCCAGCGCTCAGGAGCAAGGAGAGACAGAAGCCTTGATCAGGTGGAGAGAGGGAGTGGATGCCTCGGGGGGGAAAGTGCTGAGGAAGCTCCCAGCAGAGATCCAGATGGCTCGTGAGCTTACAGAATGTAATGTTTGTTTTTCCTTACCTAGCGGATGCCGTGTGTTGTATTGTGACAAGGGAATGTTGGTGTCTTCTTTATCTTTGTTGAAGTGAGAAGAGACACACTGTGTACATGTGGTACTAACCGAACCTGCTCCAAATTAACAAAAAGTCGACAACAGGGGACCTTAGGCTTGCAAGCATTTTATTACAATTAGCAGTATTATTGCAAAACAATATTGAAATATACTGATGAGAAGATGAGATTGAAAATGATGGCACAATTTTAAACAAGTTGATTTTATTTGGTAATAAATTAGCATATTGATAAACCTTGTACTCTAGTCTTTTTATCAAAGATTATCAATGGATGACAGAGCTGCATAGACAAAGAATGCAAAAATAAATTATGAATTTATGCAACAATAGTGGCTATTTACAAATTAGGAATAATATCCACAACATTTGTAACTTAGTTGAATGGACCCATTTGGTCAGTGCCATTCCATCACTTCCAGAGACACATTGAATGGAAAAACTGGCGCGTGAATACAGCTGCATATTTTTTGTGACAAAGTTGTTATAACATTTTAACTTAATGGAAAAGATAAGCATGTGAAAAAGGTGAATACAGCCCCATCTTGTGTTTGAGAGGAGTTTATGCATCTTTGGGAAAACAGGTTATGGCCTAAACTAAACCAAATCTAAGCTTCTTATCTTCAGCTAGTAACAATATCATCTATTTCCCCAGACCTCTATCAAATGATGGAAAATATTAGTGTAACCAAGTATCTGAGTTCAAATATTTTTTATTAGATTATGCACTGTGTGTGGAAAAATAAAGCATCTTTCAGCTATTATCAACCACACATGCAACCACACATCAAAATTACTCAAAGGTATGAGGATTTCCCTATGAATCAACATATTTGTGGGGATGATTTTTATGTCTAATCTAAGGACTTTATTTAACACACATAGTTTCCATTAATTGCCATATTCACATCTCTAGTTTGAATCAACTTGCTTATTCTTGTATGTTAAATGTGAGAGGTGTTCTTCCATATGAAACAACCTTGGCACTGAGCTCTAATTACAGAGTAGAAATGCCAAGGCTGCGTGTTTGTGGGTGTGAAAAGCGTGGCATTATGTTGACACGCATCATCATATGGAGATGACTTACCTGATCTTGTATTCCTGTTCACCAGTTGCATCATCCTCAGTGCAGGTTTTAATGGATTATGTCAATCATGCTGTAGCACTTTGGGATGTGTGTCCAAGCTCAATCTAACCCCATTGGTTTTCAAACTTTCTGTTGGGGGAACCCAAATTTTCTAAATATTTTTGTCACTCCCCAAAATGGACTTTAAGAGGTATTCTGAAGCCTAATCCAACAAAATATACTACTCTTAATTGTCTTATTAATTGTCCTACTATTGCATGGGATTTTTATGGCCCACATTTGGCCAGATTGAACCAGATTGTGACAAACTCTGGTCTTGCCTATGCACTGCCCTTTCAAATAAAGGGAAATAGATAATCTTGTCTAAAATCTCACCTGGAAAAAAAAGTTTCTGAGATTGGTAAATGTATGTTTTTAAACCACAGAGTGTAATCTATATGCTCTGAGCTGCCTGCAGGGAATCCATGTTCCGGTTAATGTTCTAATGCACCTCATTTTGCACAAAGGATTTGCAAACACAAAAGTTTTTGCCCTGTCAATGCAACATTGTCACTTTTCAATTCTTGGATGCAAGGTAACACTTGATGCATTCAGTACTGTGAAAACTGTTTTAAGCGTTAAAAACTATAGATCATTTAATTATAGACAAATCATAAGATAGTTAAAACTCATTACCTCAGTGTATTTCTGTGGGGAGTTATGAACTTACATGAACTCCTCACTTTAACAAATTCTCATTAGCTACTTCTTCAATTTGAAAGTTCACACTTCAACTCAATAACTCTTACAGATATAAAAAAGAAATATATTACAGTTCTAATCGTCATTCTGATAATAAATTTACCATCGGAAGCTTAAAAAGCAAACAGCTGAAATAAAAAAACTGAATATTCTAAAACGTAACCAGAAACAGTAAACGACTACATTGTAATGACCCCAAAGCCTCTCTTACTCAGGTGTTGTCTCTTCAGTATCTGTCGGTAATGTCATGCACATGCCCTTATCAGTTCTCCGTCCAACGGATACGGAATCGATAGCTGGGCTGGAAAAGTGATAAGGAGATGTGAGCGACCATAGTGCCACAACAGCAACTACATTTCTACAATACTGTAATAGAAGATCTATTCTTTCAGGACAAAAGTGGGTCCCAGAAGTCCTAAGGGACTCTGCGGTTCTGAAGTCCCCCACCAAAGACCGCCTGAAGCTACTATCCATGTACTCCGACTCTTGGCCCTAAAACTGGAGTTCCGTGGTCGGAGCAGATGAGTTTCAGTTCCCTCAGCCAGCCAGGCCGCCACAGCAGAGGTGAAAAAAAAGTCCCTCTGTGGCTTTTCCTACCATTTCTGCCAGATGAGGTGGAGGTGAAAACCGCTTGTTTCCTCATGTGGCCAGGAGTTAGGATTTGACTAGCCAAAGTGGGTCCCTGCACCAGTAGCCCTTCACTGTTGACTGCCGACAACCTTTTGAGACACACCCCATTGATGAGTTTTATTTCACTGTGGCCCCGCCTGGCTCCGAGGGATCTCTTGGCTGCCATTGGTTCAAATTCAGAACTCACCATACCTGCCCCCTGGGGCCTGTGGACTGGAGCCAAATAGTTCTTCCAGTTGTCAATCACAGGGAGATCAGCCAGTGGGATGAGAGAGGCCAGGCTTGGCGGGCGTGTTCCTCACAGGTGTGGCTGAGAAGCACATTCCAATATGTACATACCTGTCAGCTCCTCTGGTATTCAGCTGCTCCTAGAAAGTGAGACCTCCGTTGACCACTCGCTCTCCCCTCTCCTCCTCCTGGGGCCCAAGCAGAGGGAGAAGGGAATAGCTCCTATTTCAGTTTCACAACGAAGCGATTTTCTACCCATATGTACCCCTTTCCAACTCTTTCTTAAATGATGCCAGTTGCTTTTATGTGGACATTTCATTCAGGAGCAAAACCTCATGAATGGCAGAGCTAAACTTCCCTGTCATTGATAATGGACAACAGAGAGGGCCTGCATGTCACCAATGATTTGGCCTGCTCTGTGCCTCCCAAACTGTTTGGTATGTAAACACTTGTGACCCGCTATGAACGATGTTTCACAAGCACGTTTTTAAAGACCTCAAAAGGCATTGTCGTCAATTTAATTCTGCTCTATGTGCGTATATGTGAATGATGACAAGTTGTGAGTCTTTACAAATCACCTAGTATTCCAAGAACTACAGACTGCCATCATTTATATCTTGTAATACAGCAAACCCTCCCCATGTTGAGGCAGTTAGTGTACAGGTGCAGGCAGTGGCATGTGCTCTTCCCCCCCAGCAAAGAACATCAGATCATCCCCGCCTGTTTGTTCCCTCTGGAGCTCATAAAGCCTGAACGAGAATGTGTGTGAAGTGGAGGATTGTCTTGTCTGCCCCTCTGGCATGCAGTCTGTTCTCTCTCTCCGTCTCTGTCATAATCTTTCTCTCTATGTCTCTCCTTCTTTGTCTTTCGGTCTCTTCATCTCTGTGTCTCTCTGCCTCTCCGTCTTCCTTTGTGTCTCTTCATCTCGCTGTGGGTCCCTCTCTGTCTCTGTCTTTCTTTCTCTTTTTCCGTCTTACTGTCTCTTCATCTCTCTCCATGTCTCTCTGTGTCCCTCTCTCTCTCTTTCTCTCTCAGAGAGTACAGAAGTGTACAGTGTGTGCCTAAGGCAGGTGCGGGAATGCAGGTTTGCAGCATTCATGGGCCTTTAGCTGAGCAGAGCAGAGCAGCCCATGCCATGATTACCGTTGGACGAGTCTGAGCATGTGGTGAGCTGGATCAGAGCAGCCACAGTGACTAAGCTCCACTCTGTCGCCAGTCACTTACCCACAGTGTGGCTCCAGCTCTCCTCAGTCCTCACTGACTGTCTTATTGGTGTAAAGGTGTAAACGATCTTGAAATTTCTCAATTTAGAAACAAGCCTGAGACCCATTTTGGGTCCGTACTCTGACTATAAGGAACACTGGTGTAAAGCAAGCCATGAAATACATGGAAATGGCAGCATGTCAAGACGTGAAGAATTAACTTTAGGTATAAATTTCAATAATAATGTCGAGATTCATTTTTTTCAGATCATACTAATTCTGCCATGGGGATATGGGTGTTTATTACAAAAGCATCCTAATTGTAAAATTTTAGATAAACCTCACTTCAGAAACCTGCACTGCTGATCCAGCTAAGCAGGTTGCATGCAGGCTTAGCAGGATAATATACATCTCACTGATTTGAGTGTAAATATACCAACATGTTCCATATTGGCTTCCACCATCCTCTGAGTTACAGTCATGTAACACTAATAGAGCAAAAGGACTATAGAAAGAACCACAGCAATCAAGTGTTTTTTATACATTGACTTTATTTGCTGTATAGAGTAAGGAGATGATTGTTCATACACTAAAATAAAAGGGAGAAGACACGACCGCCAGGCATTAGAGGTGAAAGAAAAATATTGATCACCATGACTAAGGTTGGATATAAAAAAAAAATACCATATTACACTGATCTTTGGTATTGATGCTGATTTTAAGTCATCAGTGAATTATTGAAAGGTTGAATTGAATTATTTCACACAGAAAATAAGTGCTTTTCTTTAACAAAGAAAGGTATCAACTGCCTCTCTTATCTGACCCGAGCAAAAATATATCTGAATCTGCTTCTGTTCAGTGTTGAATTACATGCGTGCTTGGCCTCAAAATTGGACATACCACTTTCAAGGTAATATAAATCAAGTACATTTTATATTTCTTCAATGTATTGCTTAACCAACATTTGTCCCTAAGGGCACAGAACATTTAAGTTAGTGTAGATGGGTATTTATTGCCTTCAGCAGGAGTTGCAAATGAGACAAAACTTTACAAAACATTATTTGACAAAGTTGAATATATTATATATATTATATAATATAATATATGCCTCATACTGTTACCTGTGTATCATTGCCTTTTCAATATGTTCTGCCTATTCAGACCCATAGTAAATTAATGCAACCCTATGAGCTACTAGTCTGGCACTCAGATAGTGCTGGTGGCTTCACACCCCCACCTCCTGTCCCGTAATTCTGGTTGTGTGGAGAGAGTGAGGGCGGATCAGGATCAGGGGTGTCCGTGAGAATTCCAGGGTCCGGGCGGGGAGGATTTGCGGATGGTTGTGAGGGATGTTCAGGCCCCGAGGCTGTATTCTGTCGCCAGGGATAAAGACGTTGTTGAGTGAGCACACAGACAACAGGGGAGGTGCTGAGTCAGCTGTCCGCCTGGCTTAGCACACGCTGCACTGCCCCGGATTCTCCGCTGCACGACTCCCATCCGCTCCTCAAGTCAGGAGTCACGGCTGCTAGACTTGCAAGTTTCTATTAAAAAAGACCAAATGTTTTAAAATAGTTTGACTGTCTTGATTTAGACACTCAAAGGCCCACTCCTTTATAAGAATGTAAGTAACTTGGCAATCCAAAATGCAGGACTGGAGACATTTTCTGCTCGACACAGTGACCACCGCTAAATGGGAGCTAAACACAAATTTGTTCAAAATTTGCTCAAAATGTATTTTGAGCTTTGATTACATTTATATTGTTTGTACACATTGGAGTGTAGTATTTTGATTAGAAAGTTTCATAATTACTTTTATAATACTTTGCTATGCTATAAAACTTTATATATTTTATAACTTTAAGTAGTTTCTGGAATAAGTTATACCTCTATACCCCTAACATACTTTGGGTACTGTTGGGATGAAGACAAAAAAAAAAAGAAGTAGTCCAAAAAAATAAAAATCAGGCTTTTAAGAAGTTGTGTTAGCTTTAAAATGGGACACATCAGGAGCCTGTAGGTTCAACAGGCTAAGGTGTGCTACTAATGTAAGATAGATGCATGATGGAACGCTTTTAAAGTATTTACCTCTGTGTAACTCATATTTAAAAAGGAAAAGATGGCAAAAAGTACCACAAAGAGAAAACATAATTAAGAAAACATATTTGTCTTATATTATTTGAGTATGTAGAGCTTTTTTTCACCAATATTTTGGTGACGTTTCTGACTGAATTTGAGGTATCCATAGATACATAATAACGTAGCTTAAATTCCTCATATGAAAATAACGAGATTTTCTTTTTGTTCAGCTTGCATATTACCAATATGCTTATATCTTTTCTCCCATATGATTACATTTTTTCTTCCATTTAGTGCTACACACAGCTTTGCCGCCCGGCCTGCTTCCGCCTGGCTTGACATTCTGCTCTTGATATTTTGTGATGTCTTAGCATACCATTGGGAGAGGAAGGGCTGTAGCCGTCTCTGCTGGCATTGTTGCCGATTATTTAGTTGAGTTCCTCCCGTCGGTGTGAAAGTCTGGCGCTAACCAAACAGGCCTCGGCCTCTCTTTATCCAGTTCCGGAGTTCCTGGGTGCATCAGACACCAGGGCCGCTCATGTGGACCAGAGGAGATCTGCTAAAACATCTTCTGTCCCTCACTGGGATTAGGGAGGACACATTCCCAGCCCCTCTGCTCCCCGGCTCCCACCACTCAGCTCCACACTGGACTGGAGGGATGTTCATGTGTGTGTGTGTGTGTGTGTGTGTGTCCACATGTGTGCACACAGACACACAAGACTAATTATATTACAATTACAATGCCCAATCAGTATATTCTGATTGGGCACTGTAATTCATTACCAGTCAAAAATATATGTATGAAAAAAACACATTCTTCCTCTCTCTGCCTTGGATTCTAGATATTTGTCTACTAACTCTTTCATGGCCATCTGGTGGCCATAAACTCTATTTTTTATTTGTGATAATGCATCTTTTTTTTATTAACCCCCCACACACACACACACACACACACACACACACACACACAAACACACACATACACACACAAAAGCTTGGGCGAGTAATTGCAATGGAAGGGAAGGGAGCGTTACATGCACAGACACACTGCTGCAGAATACAACTACAGTCTTGTATTGACGGCCATCAGTAGCTCTACTGAAGTTTTTGGGGGTTAAATACCTTGCTCAGTAATATCAAAATTAGTTATTGAGGGCGAAGGAGAGCACTGCCCTTGTTTTGATTTTCCTCATCGTCTAAGGATTTCAACTTTGATCTTCTGGTCACAATTTCCCTGACCGTCAGTCTCCCCCTTCCCCCACCACTGCCTGTTGGGAAATTTAGGCATACTATGCTTCGGCGGTGATAATTACCCAATGCTAATTTTAGCCTCCCTGACATAGTGCCACTCTCCAAGGAGCTGGGTCATTATCGGCAGAGCTTCTACGTCACAGTCCTGTTATGAAAGGATGCTTGCAGCCTCTCAGGAAATACTATGCGGAGCAGCTCAGTGACCTAGTCTCTTAAAACAAAACCTAGACTTTTAAATATCTCTGCAGTTATTTTTGGGAAGAGCAGAAGTGAAGTGCACCCATAAAGCCTGACAAAATGCCCGCATACAAAAACACACACATGCGCGCACTCTAACAGACTCTCTCATGCAGCTTTAATCATCGCCTCACAACTCAGACACACAAGCATTCCCTTATGCCCTTATACATACACATTCATTCGCAAACACAGAGTCCTGCCGTACAATACATACACATACACTCACACACACATAAGCCAAGGTCACTGAGCAGCTCAGTTGTATAGTATTTGTAAAAAGCTTGCAAGCATCCTTTCATAACGCGGCTGTGACGTAGAAGCTCTACCAATGATGACACAGCTCCTTGGAGAGTGGCAGCATATTACAAAGGCTAAAATTAGCACCAGACAATTGTCATGTGGCGTCAGTATCATACAGAGCATAACCTAGGATTTTCTAGTGAACTCCTTAAGGAGAAACTCTTTGACTTGCATGCTGCACCTTGTACATGAGTGTTTTTCAGTAGAAATGGGTCTTCAAAGCCTCTGTTATGTTGCCATAGCCTTCCCAACTTCCTGCAATATAACTTCCTGAATAAAATATTGTAGGTTGGTATTGCAGGTGTAGTGACTCACAATTTAAACCAATATTCCAACTGAGCTACTTGCATTGGTGGAAAGAATGTTCTGGATGCGTTTCCTGTTGTCTAATTAAGTAATGTTCATATATGAAGTTATCTATGGGTGGGTTTTCCATTTATTGCAGTGTCTGATTATTTACAGTGTTTGCAGTGAAACTGATTACTGTGATGAGGTGAAGTGAAAGAGGCAAAGTAAGTAAGTAAGTCAAACTTTATTTATATAGCACATTTCTAAACTGGTACTTTGGTTGCAAAGAGCTTCATGATGGGATATTAGAACAAGCACAGATCCTGCGCAGACCCGTGGCGCGTGTGTTCAATTCTATGCACTGAAACACTGCAACACGATTTGCGCAGGCACCGTACCTGAGTGAGTGAGTGAGTGAGTGACCGACCTGAATTTGCAATTTTCTGCTCCAGCCACATGGCGCTCTGTGGGAAAAATAACAGAATTGTATCGGTTTTTGAAAATCCCTGTCAGTCAAACCCTAGTTTAAAGATAACTTACATCTCTTGCAATGTTGCTGTGGGTCAGTGGGTCCTTCAATCAGCTGTTTTTTCCGAGCTTTGGTAGATTCAAGTATTATTGTTGGTCTGAACCCGATGATGACCCTCTGGCTGACCACTCTGATAAAGATGAGCACTCAGAAGAAGACTCCTGAACACTGTTGTCTAAGAACACACACAGCCTTGTGTTGCAAAATTCAGCTTACAAGATTAATAACAGAGCTACATTAGCTATAAATTACTACATTAAACAATTCACTTAGAGAGAAATACAAGGCTGCAATTTCTTACCATTGCTCTCTTCAGTGAAGGCCTTGAAAGACACCTCAGATGAGTAAAATCTGGCAAATTGAATTTTGCCAGCACTAAAACAGAAAAGATAACTTCACTAAGGGCCATAACATAACATTATTTCAAGTTAAACCACTGAAGGCACAAATAAAGCTATGACACTCAATTACCTCCTTGTAAAAATTCTGAGTAATTGTAGACATCCTCTGTCTTTGGTACCCTGACCCATTTGCCCACTCCCTTATAGGCCTACTCTACAGGAACCAGCATCGCACAACCTTCAAAGAGAAGAATAGCAAATATAACACATACTACCAAACATATACAATCTACTTACAAAACAATGTCTTGCACATGTTTAGAGTTAGCTAAAATACACATGGTTAAAAGGGACTATACTGGTAGTCTCGCATGTTTTAGCTCATTTACTACAAATTGCATAAGCTATACTTTACATTACTGTAATGTAGCCTAGCTCTCTCTCTCAATAATAACATAGGCCTAAATTAATTGAGTAGCCCATAAACAAATCTAAATTCTATCATTGAGGCAATTCAATAACAAACCCAATTTTCAAAAGGCAAGTGATAATTCAAAACCAGATAAGATCATCATCCTAAAATGTCTTGCATTTAAAACTTGCATCTGCACCACACATGGATTAATCAACAACAACAGTGAAGACACAAATAAGTTGACTATTGATTGAATACATTTATGCTTCTGTGTTGATATGATGCAGCTATAACCATCTACAGTGTGTTTCCATGTTGTTTTCCTGTGAAATATGCGAGCGGAGAAAATAGATTATAGGTGCCGAATCTATGCTCAGCTCTGCGCTGCAGCTAGTGTTTACAGTCTGAAAGGAAGGAAATTACTCCTGAGGTGTTAGTTTTGAAATTAAGCGTTAAAATAACACTGAACTCTGTCGGCTTCAACTAACACTGAAAAATGAACACTGGCAGTTTTGCTGTAATATAGGATATATATCAATGAAGATTTGAGTAAATAAATATTAAAATTAATTAATATAAAATAAAATGAAATACACACAAAATTAAACCTGCAATAAGCGATTTCAGACCCTGTAAACAATCCTGAAACTAATGTGTGCTACGTGGAGATTTCCGTGAGATGTAATGATATAAACAAACAGCCACACACGCGGACCAGCTGTGTTGTTGTTTTCATCTCTTTCCTAAAGCTTGTTGTCAAAGTCGGCCCGAAAAAAGGCGAATCGATAAAGCGAGGGAGTAAATGTTTTCAAGTAGTAAACTTGCTACCTACCTCTTCACTTGTCATTGTGGGACATGTAACCTTCAGCGGGAGAAAAAACTGGCACTATTTCTCTGTAGGTACGTTTAATTTATCCATTAGCCTTCATGCCCGGTTTGTCCTTAAGGGCTTCTGTCACCCAGTAGCTTTGCTGTGTGTTTACAAAATGTGTTGCGGTTGCTGTAACCCTCTAGTAGTCAGAAAAAGTCACTTAGTGTAGCTTTAAGTAAAAATAAAACAACTAATATAAAATTAAATTTCTATTAGATTGTTGGGGGTCTAACTCCTAGCACAGAACTTTCAGTCCCAATAGAATGATGTGTGATGCCACTGTGACGTCACTGTGACGTCACAATGACTGACTGCTTTGCCACTCACTGTGATGTCACAATGACTGACTGCTTTAAATACTGACGAAATATGCAAGCTGTCTCATGTTCGTCTCAACACTTGAACGGTGAACGACTTCCAACCTACAAGAGAGAAAACAATTAGAAAACCCTGTGAAACATCTAGGCTACAGCTACCATGGAGGCTCAACTCCGAGCCAAAGACCATGAACTTCAGACCCTGAGGAACAGAATCAGGGAAACGGAGGAGAGAAGGAGGACTGATGCAGTCTGGTGGGCCTCACAGCTGAGGCAGAAGGATGAAAAGCTCTCCTTCCTCAGGAAAACTCTGGGGGAAACCCAGAGCCTCCTGAAAAACAACAGATACGAGGAGAGAAGGAAGAGAGAGGGGGAGACTGAGGAGGAGAAGCTGAAGAAGGCGGTGGACTGGGGAACCGCCGTCTTCAAAGAGAAGATGGAGGAGATCGATCTTCTCCTGCAGAATATTAAGGTCCAGCAGGGATGGACTGTGAAGGCCCTGGAGGACAGGGAGCAGATGGAGAGAGAGGTGCAGGAGAAAAATACCCAGATCCTCACCCTCAATGAGACCATCGGCTCTCTCACTGCAGAGAAGCAGCAGCTGTCCTCCACCGTCGCTGCTCTGGAAGCCCAGGCCATCTCTCAGCAGAGCAGGGAGAAGGAGAAGCAGGAGATGGAAACACAGACAGAGCTGAGGGATGAGACACCACGCAGAGAGAACAACAGCATGTTGAACTCTCTGGTGGACACCCTCAACCGTCGGAGGCAGAGGATGAGGCAGTGGACGGAGGATGTAAGAGCTTTTGAGGCCAAAGTTGCCCATGAGCAAGAAGACAGGAAGGTGAGAGAGGAGCTGCAGAGCCGGATGAAGCTGGCTGAAGAAACTGGCTTGGTGCAGCAGAAAGAGAAGGATGCTGAGCTCAACCTCCTTCGTCACAAGCTTCAGTCTGCTGACAAAGAGAAGGCAGAGATGACCGCCACCATCAGCGGTCTGCAAGCCTTCTCTGCAGCACTGCAGGAACACTGCAGCAGAGACAAACAGGAGATTGAGATGAAGGCCAGAGAGGCAGAGATCCAGCTGAGAGAGAAGGAGAAAACCATCAATTCCCTTCTCCTCACTGTGGACAGCCTGAAGGAGACAGAAGCCAGCAAGACCAAGGACCTGGAGGACAAAATCCTCCTGGAACAAGAGTCCTGCAAGGAGGCAAAGGCTCTGCTGCAGCAGATCCAGGAGCAGCAACAGACAGCAGCTGCTCAGGAGAGACACATCCTGGACCAAGAAACTCAGACTGACCCAGCAGTGACCAAGCGCAAAGGACTGAGCCGATTTTTTGGCTGTTTTAGGAGGAAGAAGAAGAGCAAGGACGTTTAATTCTGCAAGACGTTCAATCTGTGCTGGCACGTATCTCCCTCTGCACGGCTGCTTCAGCCTGCAATCCATCTGAAAACCACAGGCTCCTCTACTCCAACCAACCAATTTGCCAGCCAGCCAACCTGCCAGCTAGCCAATCAGCCAACCAATCAGCAATGTGGTTTGGCAATTCTATTGGCTTTAATAAAATAAAATAATTAATCAATCATTGTTAATTTTAGAAATTTCTTCCATTAGTAATTAGTTTCAGAACATTTGTACAGATTCCAAGGTCAAAATGAAGCCAAACTTTTCCAAGTTTGATTCAGTGTTGCTGTCTTTCTAACTTTCTAACCTGAATTATCTGGACTGACTCTTCTCTCCAGTTGAACCCTGTTACATTTACTACTGCTAGAATTTAGAATTGATTTTATAATCAATCTTATTGATTACATTCAAATAAATGCATGATTTAGCTCCTGACTACGTCGCTCATTTGGTGCAAGTGGATTCATTTGCAATGAACTTTCAATCCTATTCATTTAGTTTGTAATTATTTTCTGTTGATACATATATGATGGTGATAAGGACAATTATGATGATTATGAATATTAATTCTACACAAATCAGTTTTCTCGAATAGAGTATCAGTTTTCTCTAAGTGATTTTTTCTGACCATTAGAGGGTGACAGAAACCGCAACACATTTGTATACACACAGCAAAGCTACTGGGTGACGGAAGCCCTTAAGGACAAACCGGGCATGAAGGCTAATGGATAAATTAAACGTACCTACAGAGAAATATTGCCGGTTACCAGTCTCGCTTTGCCAGATTTTTCTCCCGCTGAAGGTTACATGTCAGCAAGTTGATATTTCAGTCCCATCAAATATGCTGGTAGTGTACTTTGAGTTAACTTGAACCCTTTAATGGTTTTCTCAACCAGTTGGTATTCTTACTAGTATACTTTTATAAACTTTTCTCATTTGGTGCAAGTGGATTCATTTGTGATGAACTTTCAATTCTATTTATTTAGTTTGTGATATATTTTCTGTTGGTACAGATATGATGGTAATAATGACAATTATGGTGATTATGAATATTAATTCTATACAAATCAGTTTTCTCTAATAGTGTATCGCTGCACTCTGGGGGTTTCTCTTTTACTTTTCTCAAGTTGAAAGTCTCCATGGTTGTTTATGTGTTGTGGTTTCATAACCCTGTTAAAACCTCCCATTGTACAATTTTAAAACACATGTCTGTCAGTGAGAAAATCAGTATTCAGTAATCAGTAATCAGATGGGCATCTCACAACACACAAGCTGTTGGCCTTTATGATAAATGGGCTACAACAAAACAGATGATCAGCTGGCACTAGATAGGTGTACCTAATAAAGTGGCCGGTAAGAGTATATCTGCAGTGGGTTGATCAGGTTATTGATCATACCATGGATCCAAAGATTACTTCACCAGCTGCTGAGATTTCAGGATTTCAAAACTCTTTTTCCAGCCTGTATTCTGGTTTAGAACAAAAACTCCCCACCCGCTCGTGAAATATTGAAATTAAATAATTTAAGGTGCGTCATCTGCAGCTTTTTGTTTAGTCGTTACAAACTGCCTTCCAGTTTAGTGGTGAATTAGCAGTGTTTACATGTGTAACTCCAGTCTTCTGAGACAGAGAGTTTCATTTATTACTTTATTCATCTACCTAACCTGCATTCATCTGGCTAATACTTACATATCAACACTCAGTGCTTAACACAACTCGTAAACCATACAGTTTTTGGGTAAAAATAGTGAAATGTTTATACGTTTTTCTATATCTACACAACCAGTCAAAAGATTGGACCCACCTGATTGAATGTACTATGTTTTTCATTATCTTAAAGCCATTTTGATCTTAAATGCTTGAAATTTGTTTCTTAGACAAATATACATGCATCTCACAGTCAAAGACGCCCTCTAGAGGCCATCTGATGAAGCGCATCATCTCACTAAGCGTTACCTGACTGACTGACTGACTGACTGACTGAGTAAAATAGTAAAACATGGATAGCAATACAGTAAACACAGTAAAAAAAAATAGTAAAGCAAAGATAGAGATCTGACAAAATCAAAAGCAAGAGAATATCAAGGGGAAGGCTGCTCCAAAGTTTAGATCACCCTTTAGTTTTAGCCTGGTTCCTGGAAGGACCAAGAGCTGTTGGCTTGAGGACCCAAGGGACCCTAAAGTATAGGGAGATAAGATATTCCATGATCCCCATGTATTCAAAGTTGTTTGGTAGTCCAATTAATCCAGTAGTTATTTGTTTGGTAAACAACTCCCGCCACCTGCCTGATTGATTAACTTCCTATCACCTGTGGCCTTAAAACACCGACCATCTGACCCATCACCCAGTGTATAATGCCTTCTAGTGGTGACATGCCAAAAATACAGACACATAAAGGGCTCCTAGAGCAGGTAATGGGAATTGTCAGAGAGTTGGTTGATTGGGTGGATAATCAATGTTTTTTCAAGTGTGTCAGTTATGCATGTGATTATACTTAAAAAATAATTTACAAAATAATGAAAACCTTTGGCCAGAAAAGAACAACAAAAGATAATCATCTAGTAAATCATCAAAATTACGTCTGAGTGTGTTTGTGTGCGTCAGTGTATTTTTTGTGTGTGTGTATTTTGTGTGTGTGTGTGTGTGTGCGTGTGTGTATGTGTGTGTATGTGTGTGTGTGTGTGTGTGTGTGTGTGTAAATCCAAACATGTCCGATTCTTCTGAAGCCTGTTTAGTGATGGTGTGAGGCCCGAGGCAGTTTATCTTTCATACGTTTGTTTTGTTTTTAATGCTGTGCTCCACCTCTTTATTCCTCATCCCACAGTCCAGTAATTATGCACACAGCCTTTAAAGGCCATGAACTTTTTGAGGCAGCATAGATGGACAATATTGCCTTCAGCTTGGATGATTTGCAAATTGGACGAAGCCAATGCGGATTACAAAGTGGGCAATAAGGAAAAAATGCATGATGAAAAACTACAATGGGTCGTAATTGTTGGCAACATCTAACAATGGCCAAGGAATTGCCTCAGCCTTGTGCTTTAATATATTGAATATTATTCAATATATTCAAAATTGAATTTTTGTCCTTCGATTCTCTGTTTGTTGCCTGTTGCTGTTGTTGCCATCAACATTGCCCGGAAAAAATATACATGTCACTTTCCTTATGGCCAGTCACATCTTATTTCACCCAACAAATGATCTTTGCTCTTCGTGACAAAAATAGAGCAGTTGTTATTTAAGTAGGGCGTTCAAATGTTGAACTTTTTTGTGTTTGCGTGTATATTTTCTTTGCAGGGGCAGGTTGATTGAGAGGCTGATCACAATGCTTTTCCATCTTTTAACTTAAGTTTTCAACCACGACACTGGCAATGGCTAACTGGTGTTAGCTAGTAGCAAGCATGCAATGCTATGCTGCTGAGTAGTAGTTAGTATTGCTCGGGTAACTTAAAAACATCTATCAAATCATATGTGCAGAAATGTATCTGGTCCTGCCTCATGACTGCATCTCTACTTTGCTTATTTTTATGCTCTGCTAGCGCAGTATTGTATACATTTGGTCACACTGCCATGATTAGAGACTTCTCCATGTTGGATTTTCTTTCAACATTCCCAAAGCAGCATTTCTGTTGGTCAGCCATGCAGATTTGTAAGAGCATGAACGCAAAGCAGCGAAATTGCTTCGCAACCAGATCTTATGTTTTTTATTCTTGTGGTTCTTGTTGTGGTTTTCAGTGGAAATTGTGGCTAAACATATTTTCACACACTTTGGTGCGTAGTGTGACCGCGCCTTTAAAGCTTTCCTCTTTAGCCTGAGAATCTCAGTGCAGCGACGCAAGAGGAAACCCATCTCCGCTTTGGAGGATGTGCTCACTAATTGTGAAATGATGAAAGGCAGTTGTGTGGGAGAGACACGGGGGACTCTTCATCTCCCACACACTCTCTCCGCTCTTTTATGGACGCAGAAACCGTTCATCTTAAAAGACTGAGAAAGTTGTGTGTGTGTGTGTGTGTGTGTGTGTGTGTGTGTGTGTGTTTGTGCAGGTGTGGACCCAAGCATGCACATGTATGAGTACTTCTTGGAAATCTTAAATCTTTTCCTGCTTTTCTACAAAATCCATACTGTTTACCGGATGAGGGTCAAAGTAGAGATGGTCTTCTCTCCTTGCATGAATGACCACATAACATATGATCCATGGGTTCAAAAAGTATTCTGACATGCTGTCAGCTACAACCCTGTAAAAAATCCATATAATCTGTGAAACCTGTGAAAAAATACCTGTAATCAGATTTCATAGTTTCTAAAACGTTTCCTGGGTTGATTACATTTAGTTTTTTGAATAATGTGATTTTATAATCCAAAGATTACAGTTGCTTCCCACAACAATGCTCATAAAGCCTATCATTTATTATTAGAGAAAAAGCTAAAACTGAATGTACAGCATCACTCATGTAGCATGTGAAAATATGGAGAACACTTCTGAGACAAATTTGTCTCCAAGGTAGAGCTTTACATTTATGGGACCCAACTGGACTTGATGGAAGTGAAGGGATGATTTGAGTGAAATGTCTCACTTTAATTGATCTGAACTGTATCAGGCTTGAGTTGAAATTGCTGATACATAGGCCTCATGTTATGTACTGGTGAGTTATCAAAGAATACTGGCTACTTTGGACTTTTGTCAGGTTTTGTCTCACAAAAAACTATACACTTTGGATTTGGACTTTGACAAATTTGTTTAGGATTCAGGTTAGCAAATATACTCATGAACACCCTAACACACACACAGTTTGAGCTCAGATTTGCAGGACTGACACTCTGTGGTGAAGTTCATAAGGTCACATGATCTGACCGGTTACTGCATCCGGGCCTAAATCTCCACCCTTACAGTCAGAGCTCAGCATGAGTCTTAGGCTGGATTTAACTGCCTGCTGATATAAGACTTTTTCACCCATAGGTGAAAGAGCTGCTCTTTTCATCATTATGTGGGATAAAAATCCATGTGATATTTTAGTCTATATTACAAAAAATACATAGAAAGATCAGATCTGTATTATATACTGTAGGTGAAGAAAAAAAATCTAATGTGAGCATGCAGTCCTGGAGCAGGAGGCGAGCTATAGCAGGGTAATCTGCAGTACTGGGAAAGCTACATTTATATCGTATTTCAAATACTTGAATCACTGGAGGTGCACTTGATTTATGTTTGCTAGATACTCAACTGAAATGTCATACAGCTGATTAAAGAGTCTGAATTTTTTCACTGTATATGATCCATGGGTTTCTTTGCACTTCCAGACCATCCCCAATCCATTTCGGCGCACTGAACAGCACTCAGTTGCCATGGACACAGATCATGTGGGGTTTTGAATAATGTGTCCTTGACAACAAACTAAAGCTTTCTGTGTATGTGTGTGTGTGTGTGTGTGTGTGTGTGTGTGGCTGCATGCCCGCACACACATTTTGGATAGCATTTGTAGCGTGTGCACTGGTTTGTTAGTGCGTCTGTGTGTTTGTGCGTTTGTGTGACTCTCTGCTGTACATTACTTGATTTCCCCACATGTGGGTGTTCCAGTTCCGTGGTGCACTTTTCACTCTTTGGGTAGAAATACTGTCTGTGCACGCTCTGTGTACTCATCAGAGTGAGGAGGAGGTTGTGTTGTGAACCCCAGTGACGGAGCGCCAGCAGGGTTGGGGGGGTGAAAAATAGTATCTGTAATCCATTACATAGTCATTGTAAAAACAATAATCAGATTACAGATATTTTTGAAAAACAAAATAAAAATAAAATTGATGGTTACTGAGTTACTAAGTGAAAAAAAGGGCTTTTAGAGAGATTATGAGATTCTGAACATAAACATCACTTTGCACATCTTGAAGTAATTGATGATAATAATAATGTCCCTCTACTGAAATTACAGTCTGTCAATTCAAATCAATGGTCCTTTAGATTGTGGAGGCAAGGTAAATCAAAAGTAACTGAAAGTAATCACATTATGTTACTGCATGGGAGTAATGCCATGGATTACAATACAGACTACAGTTTTAAGCATGTTATAAGTAATCTGTAATGGATTACACTTTGAAGGCAAGCCTGTCAGCCCTGCTGGGCAGCAGACAGATGAGGAGCAACTCTGTGAAGCTTCCGGAGCAGGAGCTGCTGCTGTTGTTGTGCTGTGCTACACCCCTGTTGTTCACTGAAGGGTGAAATGTGATCATGGAGGGCTGCCAGCACACATCAGGACCCGGCACTTGAAATGGCAAGCCCAGCGGACTGGGATGTAACATCTCTCCAGTGTCACTGTCAGCTTCTGAACACTAGAGGGCGAGGTTTGCGTTTACTTTCATGGTGTCAGTCTCTTGCAGGAGCCCTGTGTCTTCTGTGATGCTGACTGTATGTAGAGAAGGTTTCATGAGCCCAGGGCCAAGCCACATCAGTGCTAATACATTGAAAAGTGCAATACATAAATCACAAAAGAGAAATCAACCAGTATTACTCAATTCCAAAAACTTGTCTTCTTAGAAATGAAAGGTTTTTGCAGGACAATAACAAGAGGGGACAGACTGGTTGCACAGCAGGATTAGGCGCTTGCCATGTACTTGGTGTTGTGTGTTTGAATCTGGCTCATGGTCTTTGTTGCATCTTACTCTCCCCTTTCTTTCCTGTCATTCTCTTCTGCACACTGTGTCCTAAAAACAGGAGTGCACTTAATATAATCTTTAATAAAATCAGTGATTCCTATACCTGTACCTAGAAGGCCTCAACAGAAACTCTGTTGTTTTGTACCCACTGAATGGGCGTGGCTTCATAGGGATGGTGCTCTTTTGAAGATTGGTGTCATTTGTCCAGTCCCATAGTGCAACATGGACAGATAGCTCCAGAACTGGCACAAGCAGATATTGAATTTGGAAGCTTTGGACTGTGGCGCACATAAGAGATACAAATTAATGTCAAGCCATCTTCATGCACTTGGTATATTGTTATTATTATGGTTATTATCAGTAGTGTCTTGCTCATGGACACTTCAGCAGGGTGGATACTTGCCGACACAGGGACTCGAACCCAGGTCCTCCAGTTGAGGGATGGTCTCCTTAAGTGAATGTTATATATATTTAGTACAGAATCTGACATGAGTAGTGAGTAAGGCATTTCATAATGTGGAGAGGACATATACAGTGAATGTTACATATGATCAGTGTGGGGATTTGAAATGAGTTGTGAGAAGGACTTTTGATCACATGGAGGCATCTGTCACAGTTGCTCTCATATAGATCGTTCAAAGTATTGAGCATTGTGCCTCATGATACCTCGCCATGCCTCAAGGAGCAGCACAGAAACTTCTCTAAGCATTTCTGCATCTTGCTCACCAGTGCCACAATCTGAGACCTTTTATGCACTTGGTGAATGTTGAATGAATGATGAGAGATTTTTTGTTTTGTTTTTATGTACTCATACTGTAGTTTTTATGTACTCATAGTTGTTTTGAAGCTGTGTTTAAGCTGAGACAATGTATTATATCAGACAAACTTGGTTGTTCCCTGTCAGTGAACAAAGCCTTATGTTCTTCCTCAGTATAGTGAGGATAAGGGCTTATTATACATGCACTGCTCCATATAGCATGTTAAATTCAGTCTCACAATAGGAAATGACCCGAAGGGAGAAGAGAATGATATGAAAGATTAATTTCAACATGCCCTCAGAAATTATCTAATTATAAATCCAAATTAGTCACCTCATACATTGTTAAAAACTATTTCTGCTACTCTTAAACATCTTATTAACTGTGTGGGAAAAGATAGATAATCGTTTTTGTTTATGGCAATATCATTGGCTCATAGATCACAATAGCTAACCATAAAAAGAACAGTATTTCTTTCATGGTTGGTTTTCCTGCAGAATATAAAGGATCACAGAAAAATGGTTTGATCATTTTGATCCGTTTTTGCCTTTTAGGGCTCAAGATAGCTAATAAATTAAACAATAGGCAATAGTGAGTTGTACTTTCATGCCAACTGTTGTTTTCCTGGAGGAAGGGGTGCAAGTGGTGGATATCTCATTTTGGAATAAAACTCTTCAAGTAACAAAGCTGATGATGATGCTCGACCCCAGGCAACCACACAGCAAGTGGGAGGGATTTGAACAATCTATACGGGTCAGATTCTCTCTTCCTCCAGATATGTCGACCCTCAGCACCGTGCCTCTTCCAGTTTATCAGTGTGTTCATGCACTGTTGTGCACTGCGGGCGGTGAGTGCCAGTTCTCCTGCAGTTTTGAGACTAAGCGAGGCATACTCTGGGAGGTTTATTAGTCCCCCTCTCTCTCCTCAGGGCATGGCAAAGGCAACTGTGGAGAGACACTGCCACAAATAGATTTTCTAAATATGGAGTGCTCCAGTGAAGAGAAAACGCAGGATCGAATTTTGGGCCTCTCCACCAAACATCTTCCATAAAAGGAACAAGAAAGAAGTGAGGCTGAACGGAGGGTGACATTTTCTGAAATGTGTGTGCGTGTGTGTGTGTGTGTGTGTGTGTGTGTGTGTGTGTGTGGGGGGGGGGGGGGGGGGGGGTATGTCTGTGCCTGTGTATCTACAGTAAATGTTTGTTCCTTTGAGCAAGTAACAGTTCCACAGTGGACATGTGCAATCATCTGTGCTTCTGTGGCTTTCTTTGCTTTTGTAAGGTTGTTTTGGAGATATTATTTTCTTTGTTTGCCTACATGTTCATCCTCAGTGCTTCACTGCATCAGTGTTACATCTGATGACAAATGACTCACTGGCTTTGAATTAGCCAACAGTGCAAGTAACGCTGACATGTTGACAGACCTAGGTCATAGTATTTGCAAATTAATTAATTTGTGTTTTAAATTGCTTGGAGTGCCAGAAGGATGGGGTTTGGCACATAGGACAAAACAATGAGATCCACAAATTTTAGACTGCAAAGAATGTGCAAGTCAATTACTTTTCTGTGATTGATTGGAAACCTGATCTGAATGATCCTGATGCAGCAAACTCCACCTAATTATTTGCAAATACCATTTGACTTTGGTTGGTCATAAACAAAGACTGTAAGAGAATGTTCGATGGAGCGGAGTCTGTGGAATAAGTTTCAGAATAATTCAATTTTTAATTTCAGACGTAGAAATAACTTACAGGCTAGCAGAGGGCCAGAGAGGGTTGTGGATGAGAGAAGTTTAATAGCTGTCAGAGATAAAGAGACATCCATGTCAGGCCTGGGCAACAATACATTTGAATGTGGTGAATTTTCTAATTGAGTCAGACACTGAAAGAGCTTCAAATGTAGTCGCATCCCATACTAGACTATGCCAGTTTTTTTTAGGAATTTCGAACAATCAGTATTACAAACAGTGTGATTGGGAAGTTGTTTCATCGCATGTCTCTCTGAGAGACACGCACATGTACATTGTTCACCAGAGGGGTACGAATGCAGGGGCAGCAATGAGCCAATTGCCATATAAGAATGGTCCTCTTCCTATCAGATCCTCATATCCCAAAAGTGCTGTTACATCCCATGGTGATGGTAAATGTACTTAATGTGAGTCCCAGGGTGAAAAAGTGTCTTAACACAATAAGATATATCAGTCAAATTGCAATCTGCTATGGTTTGATCCTATGAGGCCAAACAAAGGTGGTAGATTAGCCTCGAGGCACAGATGCTGACTAAAAGAGTGTTGGTTCGATTCCTGTCACCAACAGCAGGGTGTATTCAAGGTGTGAGCTGACAACTGGAGCATGGCTGTTATTACATCCACGGTGTCCGCCAACATTGCCAAAGTGCAAATGAGCAAAGCCCCGAGCGCCAAATATGTGCTACATATCGCTACACTGCAGTCAACCCTCTGACCTCTCTGAAGAAACGCATTTGTTTTTGCACGCATTGTGGGCTATGAGTGTGTATTTAGGACATGAAGGAGAGTGTGAGCCCGCTGCAGCGAGAATCTACCACTCAATCACATTATTCTATCAAGGAAATCCATCTGATCCGAAATATGATTAACTGCCTCAGCTAAAGACTCTCCCACACTGACTATATTATAATAATGAACACATGCCTTCCTGAGTCAGCCTCCTTCATCCCACATCTAGGACTGCGTTTGCGTGTGTGTGTGTGTGTGCGTGTGTGGTGGGGGGGTCTGTACTGTACGTGCAAATGCATGGATTTGGATGTATGAGTGTGTGTGCCTGGGTGTGTGTGTGTGTGTGTGCGCCCATGTGTCGCAGCAGATGTTGACTAAACCCTCGGCGGTCTCCAGTGATGTGCTGTCCAGTGACCCTCGGTAACATTTGAAGATGCGGCGGCCCGGTTGTCAAGGACAGTGCACTTCTCCGGATGATTATGGCGCTTTGCCTTTCATTAATATGCCTAACCTCCAGCTCTGCTATATGGCATTTGCATGACATTAGCATACATCTCAGGGCCAGCCATTTGTTGCTGCGGCAGCGTGCGGGAGCTTGTGGGAACGACACCTGTTAGACAGAGAGGCAGATGCCACTCTGGCAGGGTCAGGGTGGGGAGTTGGAGGGGGGGGGGGTCAGTTGGGGACAGAGAGAAAGAGACTGGGAGAGTGTACACAGACAGCTCTGGGGGCGTATGGTAATATATTCAGCTGCATTATAGGACTGGTGCATCCCCTGTTGCACTGGTTGTTTAAGATGCTCCTTGAAAAAAAGCTAAATGTTGAGGGTTACCAGAGAGTTCATAGCAAAATGAGGAATAATTTAATTTCAGTGTTATTTCCTTTAGAACTTAAACAATTTGTGAATTGCTGCTTTGACAGCAGTAGATTTTGTTTGGTTGGTTTAATCTGATTTCTGTTATGTCCCCACCAAAGAAAATCTTCCCAATTGGGAGTTCCAGGTAGAGATTGCTTGAATAATGATACCTGGGGTAAAATCAGAAGGGATCTAAAGCATGTTTATTCAGCTTATTCAGGGGTCTTCAGCACAAAAAGGTTGGAGAACCCTCTTCCCTTTATGTTCAAGAACTGTTTGAACTGAGGGAAGTTAAGAGTTAGATCTGTCATGTTACTGTAAAGGTTCAGAGCAACTTAGGTTTAGTTTAATTACTTAAAAAGCTACAGTAAATGCGTAAAAATGAACACGTTGTTTGGGTCTGTCTGAAATGTATCAAATATCTTTAGCTAAACATAATAATACTTTTAACCTATATTAAAGCAGGTACTCCCTCTGAGATTAAGAATCTCAATGAAAGCAACATCAAGACAAACACAGAAATTGTAAACAACATATACAAATTACAATAAAAAAAAGATACTTATGTTGCTGCATAAGTGTTTACATTATGGTAAGTGTAAAATCTTAAAACATGGATTCCTGTATCCATATAGCCATGAAAGAGGAAGACATGTAATTGTAACCTACAGAATGTCATGGGATGTTTTTTGACAGCTAGCCTGCAGTAGTGCTGATAGTGTTTATGCTATAGGCTACTGATCTACACAGCATTTTCCCAGCTGCCTGCCTGCCTGCCTGCCTGCCTGCCTGCTGGTGAGAGAGTGCAGTTTTCCTCCAACTCCACTCAAATGAAGCCTGGCTGGCAAAATGAGACATCAGCACCAGAACACTCTAACGCTCTCTCAAGGATAACAAAATTTTTCACTTCTTGTTGTGTCTGCACATCTCTCTGTCCCATTGCCATGATGCCTTCCCTCAGCGCCTTCATATAGTGTGCCATCACAAATAATGACTCATTGTAACAACAAAGAGACAAGTGAAGGGACGAAAAAATGAAAGGGTGTGGGAAGCTTAGCAAACTGTTTTTTTTTTCCCTGTCTAAGCAATTTTGTATTCCACTGCTCAAAACAACAGAAATCACTTCTTCTCTCGCCTGCAAAACAGGCAACTGCATAACCTCAAACTACAGAGCCCCAGCACCGACAAATTAGAGGAATCAGAGGCTGGGATCGATCTTCTCCATCTCCCTCAAACAATGACATATTTCCAGTTCGGTTGTGTTGCGCTTCAGAGTAAAGGTCTGAGTCATCGTTTAGCCAGTTCACTCCTCCTCCTGGGTTTGTATTTGTTGGGACCGGCGAGGTAATACGTGGGCGAGATGTGCTTGTGCTCATTCCTTTTGGGCAGTTTCAGTGCTGGGCGGGCTGAGGATGCTGCAACCAGGTGGTGACCCTGCATGCAGCACCTGGCACACGGCACAGTGCCGAGAGCGCCGGCCAAATCCCTGAGTCTGAGAGCCGCCCATACTGGCCAATCTGCCACCAAGGGATACGGGACACGAGCTGTGGACACTGTCATTGATATCTATTGATACTCCGGCAGAGAAATAAAAAGCCGATTTTGTTTTTGAGAGTGTGGATCAGAGTTTGCATTTAAATTTTGCTTGATTTTCAGTAAAACCTAAAAATATAAGAAATAATTGTACATTGTATTTTGTAAACTATTTCTGGGAAATAGTAAATAGGAATGTGTATATCATTACAGCATATTATTATAGCAACTCGTATTGTGAAGCTCTCTATCAAAGCAAAAAAACAGACATTTTCAAAACCCACAACATTTTCTTTGGTCCAACAACTTTCATTGCTGCTTACATTTTGCCCTCATTACTTTTACTCTCTGTGTAGGTCTTAAGTGTGTTGGGAAGTGTTCTTTTCAAAAAATATTTATTTGATTTGATTTGAAGGGATTTGAATTGTGATGTGCCCCAAAAAAGACAAACACAAGTCTGCACTCACTGCTTCCAAGTCCCTAACTGTCTTTTTCTCAAAAATTGTCGTCTCCCCAAAATAGGATGCTACTGTCTGCTGTGACATCATAGTCTCTTTTTTAAAGAAACAAACTTAGTTTTCTATGCATGGTGGCATCTTCCTGTCTCCAGCCAGATAGAGAGAGGGGAGAAACTTCTACTGGCCAGCACTTTCATTTCTACATGTGGTGCAATGTGCAGCCTCAGCATGCCATGTCTTGGCAACGCAACGCAGTATTAATCCACTTGATGAATCCCAGCTCTTTCCTTCATTCAGTAATATAACATGACCAAAACAAGCAGTTAGACACTGGTAACTGACATCTTCCCATGTCAAACCACAGTAGAAATTGTGTATGATGATTGCTGATCTAAGCATGCGTACCCTGGTGCTGTAAATTGGTATTTCATAGGCAAATGTCAGTGAGTGTCAACAAAACAGCTTCCTTATTCCCATGAGTCTTTGCATCCCTGCAATGTCCCCTGAAGACTGACAGGGCCCCTAATGGGATGTGACTTCAGACAATCACTGTGGTTGAAGGGACGCAGTCCAGAGAGGAATCAAGGCCTTCACAGCTTCACAACTGGTGGGAGACAGCTGGCTGGCCGGTCTGCATCCACACACATTACCAGACCTGCATGGACAATACAGCAACTGTGCACTTTCAAGTTCAAGTTCAAGTTAAAGTTCAAATAATTTCAGTATTCATATGTCAGTTTACATGAACAAAAACTGAACTGCATAAACATTTATTGTAGGGTTCCACATTTAGGGCAAAAAATATTTAGCTACATATTATAATCATGATTTTAAGTCTTGATGATTTGAGGCAGAAAATAACTTTACCACAGTTCTGGCATATTATATCAACATCTTGACTATCTTCAACTACAGCAGACAGTAAATTAAATAAAATATCCCATATAATCCCATAAAATATCCCAAAATAGCCAATATCCCATGATTATTACATTTGGAAACTAAAACTGCAATACATGATTATACACAATCAATTGTGCAGTCCTCATTAACAGGATGAGAAAATCAAAAATAAACGAAAAATACTGAAATGGTAAACATTTGTAAAGGTATCAACAATTAAAACAATTTAAAAGGCAGTCTATTAAACCTTGTGACATGGGACAAATACATTTTGAATGGAAAATCAAACACATTGCATGTTATTGTAATATTTAAAACCATATTCAAGTACAGTCCAACCTAAGACCTGAACTGAGCTCTGATGGTCAGAATGGACATCTGGGTGCATTAAGCTTCTTACAGTAGTTTTTAAGTAACATGACTTGAGTGGCAAACTGGCAATATTAACACTTATTGTAAAACATCCTAGCCTTCAGTATGATCAATTTCCTAAGAATATTTTGTGCCTACGTGAATCTTCCTTTAACCCAGCTTTGTGTCCCAACAGCACTGATTTATATGGGCCGTGATTCTTCATCAACACAGCAGATACACAGCAGCCCAGAAACAACCCAGCATAATTAACAAAGTGTCTCCAGCCTTCAAATTGTCTCATTGCCTTAAAGTGGCACTCTGTGTGGTTTAATGGGATGGACAAGCATCCTGCCCCAAAATCATGTTGCACAGCGACTATAATGACCTCCAGTCGGAGCGTCCTGCTGGCTCAACACACCCAGGTGCGTTCAATATCATGGGTCTGAATCCCATTCATGACCTTTGTCAAATGTCATCCCCCACTCTCTCTCCCATCTTCCTTGTCACTTTCCATTTTATACCGTCTATAATAGAATGCCATAAAAATAATCTTTACTATCACCCCCAGTCAGAGAGGAAAATCACCACCTCATTACCACCCCTGTCTGAGGGGCTGATTATGGGATGGAAGGAGCCCGGCAACAGAGTTGAGCCTGGGGCGTCCTGGTGGCTCAGTCAGCTAATGGCTGCATGGGTTTGAATTGCGGCTCAATCTACACTGTTGCATCTCTCTCTCTCCACTTTCCTGTCACTCTACACTGTACCTGTCACAAAAAAACTAATAAAATACTTGAGAAAGGTGGATTGCCCTCTCTGCTTTTGAAAAAAATAAACCCAGGTTGAATCTAGCAAGGAGAACAGTCGAATCTCGTTCAATTATGCCCTGTTCCCTCCCTGCATCCTTTTAATGATCCCACACAGACAAAGCACTGTGATCCCACTGTGAGCCACCCTATGATAAAATAAACCATTGTGTGTGTCCTCGCCCCAATATGCTAATCCTGGGTTAATTATGGGCCAACCCTAATGAGTATCTCTCTCGCCCTCTTAGATATGTAAATGTCCCAGCAGTGGACAGTGTGGAGAGGCAGTTGTTCACTCTGTCCTCTCTGTGCTCTAAAAGACAGACAGAGCAGAGACAGACAAGGACAAAGGTACAAGCAAAGGCCTGTTTGCTGGTTTTAGGCTGACTAGGTTATGATCTGAAGGAAAGGGCATGAATGAGAGATTATAATATCATGCTACTGCAATGCAGTTCTCTCTCTCTCCCGCTCTCTCTCTCTCTCTCTCTCTCTCTCTCTCTCTCTCTCTGTCCTTTTCACAGGGTGGGCAATATAAAAGGAACATGGTAGAATGAAGAATTACAGAAAGGTGTCTCTTCCAAAACTACAACTTGCAGGAGATGGCCAGTGAAAAAACATGTAAAATCTCCCAAAAAACCAAAGGCACTCCATTTGCAGGCACAAAGAAAAAAAAAAGCCTTTATTGTAGTGAATCCATATTTAAAATGACCAACCAATGTGGACCCAAACAGGTCTTCATAAGAGTCAGAAAGAGATGAGCAAACACACCATGCACTTATAGAATGTCAGTGATTGGATAATTGAGTTGATCCATCCAATAATCAATTTTCTTGCAAAGGTGGGGAGCTCATTCAATAGCGCACTAGTGCAGGATCACTTCCAGCCCAATTCTGTTTGATCATACTCTTACGTAATACCAGAAGCCTGTTAGAGGCCTATTTTGTGTGACGAGATCTTCACTGATTTGCCAGGTGTCCGTTTTTGTTGCGAAAGGGTTTTTCTGTCAAATGATTTGGATCTCTGATATGAATCTTCCAGGACCTTTTCCCCATAGCCACGTCTGGAGAAACGGGAATAGCCTACATCTCAATGGATTCAGGTTCAAAGCCTGTGTCGCCGTCACAGTGCATCTTAGTTTCTGAAACTGACCAAAGGGTAATTCTTAATTAGATGATGGGATGAAAACTATCAGCATGATGAATTGTGTTTTTATCAGTGGGTTTCCTATAAATTGTAGTATGAAGATCTCCTGTTTGAGCACCAGTTTGCCTACATTGACCAGATTCAACCAGGTGTGTTTTCTATTTTGAGATAGTCTCTCCAAAGCTCTAAGATAGTTTAATGATAGATTATTTAAAATACAAAACTTGCTGGGTTAAAATTAGGTCTATGGTCCTGTGCAAGCTCCCTCTGTATAGGTCCATGATGTTAGCTTCACCTCAGGGAGACTGTCTTTGAGTAAAGTTAAAAATGCAATGAAACTTTGATATTTATGTTCTAACCTGCCGAGAACATAATTACAGCAAGGTGGAGATAATGTTGAAAATGTCAATACATAGCCTACATCTCCATAAGCGACACACACAGCTCTGCATGACACAAACTGACCCAGACCCATCTCGTCTAGCTGTTGCTGGGTTATGTAGAGCAGTGATTCTCAACCTTTTTCATATCAAGTACCCCTAGTTTAGTCCACATTAGTGCCACGGACCCCTTTTTGATGAGATTTTGTCTCTGAGAATATTTTTACTGTTAGATATGATTTTGTCCAGAATTCCATGACTATCTGTATTGTAGATAGAGAAATAACAGTGAAACTATGATCAAAATAGTCATTCTTCTACATTCTCTAACTTCTTGTAAAGGAAATGCTGAAGTTTAACAATTCATCAATTTGCTGGGGACCCCCTGGAACTACCTCAAGGACCCCTGGTGGTCCCTGGACCCCACGTTGAGAACCACTGATGTAGAGTAACAACTCACCATCACTGGGAATTACCTGTCTCCCTGAGAGCGAGGGTGCTGAATTGTTTTTCAGCCTATTAATTACACAGGAAGTGCGAACATGGGCAGAGCCAGCGGAAGTGCGCTTTTGTAACACTCTCCTCCTCCTCCTCTTCCCATGGAAGGTGAGGGATGAAGAGGGGGATTTCTGCTGGAGGTGTAGAGAGATTTTCTCCGCTCAGCTACGTAGCTTACTACAAAGATGAAAATGTGCTGATTCAGGACATGCTTGCAAATAGTCAGACTTTTATGGTTCATCATGGCTTTATGTCAACAATGCACAGCCAGTCTTTGTCTATAGAGCAGAGGTTGACAGTGTGAATCCTTGATGAACCGAGGAGACCCAAGGCCAATTCATGGAGTATTAAATGTACTGCATAACATGCATTTAATTGTCATTTTCTGACGTTGTGTTTTATAAATAGTAATACTAATCATTACCAAGTCCAAAACATTAGCCTAGAGATAGTCTAATGTTTTAAGGAAGGGCTAACTTCTCAGGAGACAAGATTGAAAGCCTTTCTTTGTCACATATTTATTAATGGAGATTAGTGGCCTATTAGGGACCCAAAACCTGCACAGATAACAGAGTGACTCAGCTAAGTGATGATCATTTATATCTAAGTAAGTAAAGTAAATCCTGGCTCTGTAGGGGCAATTTAGTGGCGTTGGTTTTAAGTAGCTTACAGTGAGAGTGACAATGTCAGCGGGGGTATTTTGTCTTGATTTCTCATCATGAAAAAAATATTAGAGTCTTTTCCCATCTGGCCAAAATGTTCACTCTCTGTTAGAGAGTGGGGTCGGGGGCCCAATACGGGTCCTTGAAAGGGTCCTGGGGGTCCAAAATAAAATATATTTATTACTGATATTTAATGCACCAAAAGTTAGTGTAGTGAAGGAATGTACTAAAATGACGATTTTGATCACGGGCTTCACTCTCTCCATTGTTGTCTCTTCGTCTATAAAAATAAACTCTACCTACAAAAACCTTCTCAGGTGGGGGAGGGGGGTTGGGGGGTTATCAGTGGATAAAATCTTATGAAATGGGGGTCTGTATCTGTCCGGGGGTTCTTGACATGAGGAAGCGGGCGTCCCTGCGCTGATGCTGCGGCTCTCCTCGTCTCGGTTGCTCGGAGTCTCTGTCCAAGGTGCTGAAATCTGCTTCTCCGGGGACGCGTCACGTGACTGCGCTTCCTCCCTCTGAGAGAGCAGGATGCTGTGTGTGTGTGTGTGTGTGTGTGTGTGTGTGTGTGTGTGTGGAGTGTGTGTGTGTGCGCGCGCGCGGACACTTCAATCCTCATCATGAGCAATTCGGCTCATGAGGAAGGCTTTTCTAAGACGGCGTCGGGTTTGCTGTAGTGTGCTTCTAGAGTGGAATTTGTGCAATTGAATGCGTAACTGTGACTCTTTGCTGATATATATATATATATTTTTTTTTTTCTTCTTCTCCTTTTTTTCCCACGGTTTCAAACATTAGTGTGGCAACTGTGGCTGGGCACACAGGAGTAGGCTGCTGCCCACCAAGTCGGACTCTGTTTGTGCGGCGCTGAGAAGAACATGTAAGAATCTGCAGGCTCCCCCCCAGTTCCTTTTGGATTCACAGCCAAAATGCAGAAAGGGATGAGACTCAATGATGGCCATATCACCTATCTGGCTCTTTTGGCGAAGAAGGATGGTACGAGGCGAGGTTGCCTGAGTAAGAAAAGCTCAGACAACACAAAATGGCATGCAAAGTGGTTCGCTTTGTTGCAGAATATGCTGTTTTATTTCGAAAATGACTCCAGCTCACGCCCCTCCGGACTGTACCTGTTGGAGGGATGTGTTTGTGACAGGGCGCCGTCACCCAAACCATCTCTCTCAGCGAAGGAATGCTTAGAGAAGCAGGTAAGATATTGATCACACAGGGAGCTCCGATAAGTCTGACTGACACTGTCAACATAATCCGTCTCTCAAAACGGATCCACTCATTAATGTTATGCTTGTTATGTGAGTGAAACTGGGTAGCTGTTTCTCTTTATAGAAGAAACATATTTTTATTAAGCTGACTTCTCATTAAAGCAGCAGTTATCTCACTGCTCATTTTGAAGACACAGCAAAAATGCAAACGAGATTAGTTGGTTTTTTCCCCCTCCAATATCTATTTATCTCGCCAACAATTTCCCAGAGATGCTTTTGCATTATAGTTGACTTGACGTTCAGTGTTACGTAATGGCGTCATCCTAACTGATTGATTGTCTTGATTCTGCACTAAAATAGCATCACAGCCTGGCTCAAAGGTAACTTATCAAATGCATAAAATGCAAAAAATAAACAGTGGTTCAAAGTTAGCTGTATAAAATGTAATAGTCTATGGAAACTTTGTAAACACATAAGCTGCTGTACTTTGCATAGGCAGTTCATTTCTCATCATCGCCATAATATTTCTTGTTGGCGTCAGCCTTCATAGAGAGTTTATTTTTATACATCAACAGCGTTCAGGGAATACTATAATATGTGGGGAGTAAACTTAAACTGTATCCAAACTTTGCAGGTTGCTATCTTGCGGAGGAGAGCTGCCCCTTCCCTGTCGTTTTGACGTATTGATTTAATTCCTCGTCTTGATATTAATAGCATCCTACCTTGGCAACTGCGTCTCCCCGGTTTATAGCGGCTCGGTTCATTTGATAGCCCTCTCATTATCATGGGCTTGTTAACGACAAGCATGAATGAAAACCAGCGATGTTCCTAGGCATGTTGTTGTTACTCAATACATCTCCTTTTCATTTCAATTTCTCTGTCGTTTTGTGCCATGGATTAAAATGTGTGAGGGCTAAACCATTGGCACGGTTTTAACAGCAGTGTGACACACAGTCAAAATAAACCCAGACAAAACACTTGGTTGTTTTTATCCAAACAGTTTTAATAAGTTGCTGAAGGTTGCTATTGAAAGAAATAAAGCTTGTGGTATGAAAGCATTTAAGAGGCAGAGAAGTGGTCAAGCAGCTGAGCTATGACTGCAGTCACCTTCTGAAATCTGCTCTGCCAGCTGCAGTCCACACAGCAGCATGTCTCTGCTTCCCTGCACCATGGGTGATACAGAATCCAAGACAAAAGTCAAAGTGATGGCTCAGTAAGCCGAGTTAGTCATTTTTTGTGTTAATTAATCTATACACAAAGCATGCATCTAATACCTTGCAATGGTTATGAGGCAAACAAACAGGTTGTCAGCTTTTGAAAGGTCTTTATTGTCCTCCATGTTAAAACACATTAATGACAAGAGGGGAAAAGACCAACTTTGGCTCACTGTCCCACTACTTACACTTCTGACTACCACCCTGTGAGAGGTTACATTTCCCCCAATACAATGCTGTAAAACCTCTATCACACTATTAGGCTTTACAAAAATCCAAATGTATAATGTATATTTATTTCATGCCATATTGTCCCAACCAAACTTTCATATGAAAGTTGACAGGACAAATTAAAGTCAATCAAGTTTCATACTGCAAGTAGCTGATTAAGTGGCACAAATGCATAGCATATGAGTGTTAAAATGGGTCACTTCTGTCAAATCCTTCCAGTGCAAGGTAAGAAAATAATATCAGTGGCCTGACAAGGCTACAGTTTGTTAGATCAGCCTGCAAAAATAAAGTTTGGATCACGAGAAAAAAAAAACTTGTTGGATTCCAGAGAAAGTTTCCAAACCCCCAATATACAGCAGGCCAAGAAAAGGTTTGCGCGGCTTTGCAGGACTGGTGCAACAGTTTCTTTGCTCTCCCAGAAGCAAATTTTAATGTTCTGGGTCCTGAGAAAAAAAATGGCTGACTCCTAGTCTGAATACATAAACATCCATTGAAAATGCAGAATATATAATGTATTTCCCTAGGTGCCATGTTGATTGATTATGTATCATTCTTTGACAGGGCTTATTTCATGGAAACAGCTAAAAGATTTGTCTATCCAAATCTGCTAAATGTTGAATTTCACTTTTGCCTGATTGGAAAACTCAACTTCCCAGCTGTGAGAAGTTAGTACTATGATAGGTTGCTAGTTGCTTACTAGTTTGTCTGGTTACTAGTTGATTTACGGTCTCAAGTTTTGTGTTATATAATATATTATATGATTTTACTGTATAACCTGAAAGAAAATATTGTTTGATGTACAAATGCAGGATAGATGCAGGGTAAATGCATGATGGGGGACTTCTTCTCCAACAGCTAACACTGTTATGTGCACGGTTCATTAGCTGCAACTGTATGGGCAACATTGCCTGGTGTCGCTGTCCACGGTGCTGAACTCTGCTGTCAAGTCAGATTCCTCAAACTCCATGCCCTCTGCTCTTTGTCGGCAGAGCTGTCAGGATTAGTATCAGTGTCATAAGGAATGCTCTGCAGAGATGTGCCAGCACAAATTTTGCCATTCTGACAAGTAAATGCATGTCCATTTTATCTGAGAGAAGATTTTTCCTGTCATGTGAGAGAATAAAGTCGAATTTAGGATTTGGAATGATATTGAACCCCTTTGCTACTTGCTTTGTTACTTCAAAATATACAAACACCTGTTACTCACATGGTGTGAATCATTAGAACTTGTTCACTGTCAAGCCTATTTCCTGCCGAGCATCTTAAAACCATGTCAAGACGAGAGCCGCGCTCCAATCTGGGGATGAAATGATGGACCGAGTGACATCCAAGATGACAGCCGTTCATACAGGCTGCTCCAGTGAATTTATTTCAGCAGTGAATTCAATGAATTTGAAAGCCTTTAATCAGCATAACACAGTCTTCTGTTCAGCACGTGTCCCCTTACATAATATTTGTCAGGCATAAATTGTGTCAGTTTTGTATTGTGTGTGGGTGCGAATTGTTTGTGTTTTAAATGTGTGTGTGCATATAAAATGTGGATATGTGTGCGCACAAATGTGTGTCTGTACATGTGTGCATGCATGCCGATGTGCATGTATACATGTGTGCACGTCTGCACATCTATATGTGTGTGTGTGTGTGTGTATGTGTGTGTGTGTGTTCCTTGAAGTCTATGTTCGTAACAATGTGTCCTCCTGCGTACATCGACGCCAGTGATCTATAAAACTGAGCAGCTCCATAGAAAGGTGAGATGAGGACAGAAAAAGTAATCAATCATGGTCTAGGTGTTTGAGGGCATACAGATTTCCTTTTCACTTTCTCCACTATGGAAAAACAAAGAATGACGCTCAGGTTAATGACTGTAGAGTGTGTGTGAGGCGATCCTATATTTCTTACATAAGACATACGACATGTACAGATCACAGTAGATTCCACTGCTGACCGTGCTAGTTGTGCGTGTGTGTGTGTGTGTGTGTGTGTGTGTGTGTGTGTGTGTGCGTGTGTGTGTGTGTGTGTGTGTCAGAGACGCAGGAGGAATGGCCGGGTGAGTGCTGGATCTTATCTGTGTGTGACAGGGAGAGGGACAATGCAGAGAATAGATGCCAAGCCAACTGCCACCTTGCAGGGCTATAGCGCTTTTTATAGCCTCACTCCTCAAAAGGATCTTTCTCTCCCCCACTCTCTCTCTCCATCTCTCTCTCTCCCTCTCTCTTTCTGCCTTTCTCTCTCTCTCTCTCTCCTTTCTCATTGTATTCTTTGGAGTGTTCTACTTTTTAAATGTTCTTATTCCCCATTTAGAAGGAGAGCTACGTTTAAGCCCACAGTTACTATGGCAACCCCTATTTGCATCTGAAAAAGTGCATTTGAAGGGGCCAACAAAATGTGCAACAACATGGCTCGGCATTGTGCTTCGCTTAGCAAATACTGCAAATTTGCTCATATGAGATATATGAGGTGCGTCTTGTTGGGGAGGGGGCTGAAGGGAGGTGGGGAGTGTGTGTGTGTGTGTGTGTGGGGGGGGGGTCTGTGTCGGCTGCAGGATGATACATTCGGTTTCTGGAAATCAGAACAAGTGGAAACGCTTGATGGGCTATGTTGTCTCACTCACTGAGAGATAATGTCTCTGTGGCAAAAAATGTAGTGGCGTCGTGCTAAATATAGCTGCCTAAAAGGCTTGACACACCAGCTCACAGGAAGCGGGAGATGGGAAGCACATTATTGACAAAGGCCCGTTCTGCTGCTCATCAGGAAATATGGAACATTACTCCCCTTCACAGATGATTTGCTCTTGGCATTTGGAAGGGATAAAAATCCAATATATTGGATTTGTGGGGGTCTATTTACAATGCATCAGTGTTATATAATTTGATGCATTTCTGCCACAAATAGGCTAGCTGAGCTATTATTGCAATGACCACCACTTTGTTGATTTGAGGATTTTATTTGATAAGCCTGTTTGAAAAGAAATTCACACACATTTGCTATAATTGCCATAATTTAACATTTGAGGCTAGTGCCATTGGTGTTAATTGGTGGGAGAACAAAGCGGGGTGAGGACTCTAGGGGTCACTAAAATGCGGCCGAATCACTGGAAGAAAAGACAAAAAACAAAACAAAAAAAAACCCAAAACATGGAGTCACTGGAGAGGCTTCCACCAATTCAGAGGTGAGTTGCCAGGTTACAGACTGAATGCACACAGGCTATATAATGAATTTCCAAGGACTTCTCCCATAGGATCTCTCCCTCTCTCTCTCTCTCTCTCACACACACACACACACACACACACACACGCACAATGCACAAACACATAGGCTTGCATGTGCATAAACGTACAACTTTTGTGGAAATTCACAATTCTGCAAACTGAATACTGAAGGGAAAAAAGGTGAAAGATGATTATGGTGTGAAGTTTTATGTTATGAATATCAGACAGCTGTGGTTAGGTTGTTGCCTCATGTCGTAAAATGATGCTTTTATGAAAACCGTTACTCAACCAAGCGGGTCAAATAAGAAACCTTCTAAATATTCTAAACAAAATATTTTGAGTCTTTCTGTATCTTTTCTGTTTTCCAGTATTACTTCACCGTCACTTTCAATCATGACAACCAGAAGGCTTTGGAGCTGCGCACGGAGGACGTCAAGGACTGTGACGAGTGGGTGGCTGCCATCACACAGGCCAGGTACCTCACATGACCTCTCACCTCTCACCTCTCCACCTTTAACCGAGGACATGCTGAGGACAAGCAAGTCATTTTTAGAAAGAAAATTCTCATTACTGTGTAAGCATAAATGCAGCGATGTGGTGGGATAATTAAGTTTACTAGTCAATCAATAAATGATAAGTTATATTTACCTCAAACCTACAGTGAAATAGCCTGATACTTTTCAATGTAATGTATTTACCATGGATTTTTATCTGAGAAATTTGTATCATCTTAACAAGGTGGATTAAGTGTATTTCAGTCATAGAAAGGTGGGTGAGCTGAGTTTAGTTTTGTGTAGATGCCTTTTAGACTCGATGTACGGACCATGTTGTGATTGACTGTGCTGATAAATCACAAAGTGATAGACTGATCTTCTGACTGAATGATTGCTGCTGTCCCACACAGTGCTGTCGTTATGAAAGGGCCACTTTCATAGAGAACTGATTCGTTTCTTACATTATCTTACACATTTTTCAAAACTTTGTAACATTATCTTCTCCCTGATGGCATCTGGAGGACGCTGAGTTGTCTAAATTAAGATTAAAAAAACAACAAATTCAAACTAAATTCATGAACTGGAGATCATAGTTACCTTTATCCGAGAATAAATTGCTTCCAAGGAATGGACAAAATAGTATTGAGGTGTATAATTAGAGAAATGCCCCTGTAAGAATCAGACTAAGAGGGTCATGACAGCCAAGCAATACTATCACTGTAAATGTCAGCCGTGTACATTTGTATGGTGAAAGGTCAATTGATTAGATGGACTCATTGAAGATTACATTGATTTTTGCGCTCACTCAAAGGCAGCAGCACTTACTGTACAGGAGTAAGTTGGTCTGTAAGCATGTACTACACAGCAGGGAAAGGAAGAGGTTCATGTGTTTGCATATTCTATTATATTCTGGAGGCTGTCAAGATCTGGATGCCATATTCTAATGAGAGACATTGACCCTTATTTTTCTTTTATTTCAGCTCACATTCAAGTTTGACTACCTTTGATTGGCAAGTCAAATTTAAATGTGTTGTTTTGAATTTGGCTAAGAGCCTTTTGCTGGGTCTCCAAGTGTCAGGAAGGATCCAGCAGAATTTAATTCAGAATCGTTTGTGGTCTGTTGTACACTAGATCGAACGAATAGGCTGCACTGAATTCAAGCCTCACTAGTATGCACATAAAATGATGAAGTGGGCAATGTACAGAATTACTGCTCATGCAGAAGCGGCTTTTACACTTGGTTTGCTAAGCCCGCTTGTATCTGAAGAATTGGTTGCATAAGTGCCTTTGCTCTGTGCTGATGGAAGGTCTATGGGTCAAACACATGGTGATAAGAAGTCTGCTGTCGCTTTGATAATCCTATAAAACGTGCATTAATGAGGTCCTTACAATGTCTGTTTGTGTGTGTCTGTATAGTTACAGGAACCTGGCTACAGAGCATGAGACCCTCATGCAGAAGTATCTCCATCTACTCCAAATAGTGGAGACGGAGAAAACGGTTGCTAAGCAACTTCGACAACAGATAGAGGATGGGGAAATCGAGATAGAGCGACTAAAATCAGAGGTAACTTGTCTTGTAATTTCATGCTACTAATACCTGAGTGTGTGTGTGTATGTGTGTGTGTGTGTGTGTGTGTGTGTGTGTTCTGTGGTTCTGTCTTATTGGATTGTACACAGTGGAGAGAGAGAAAAGATGGCAGAGAGAGGAGCGGTCAGGCAGAGGGAGGACAAAGAGAGAGAGGGCATGGGACAAAGGTCATGACCCAGATTGAAAACCACAATGCTGAGAGTACAGGGCATGTGCCTGAGCCAGCAGAGCCACCAGGATGTCCTTGTTAGAGACCTCTGTGATAGTGTTGAGTGCTTTGTATCCTCATTATTCAGTCTAAACCAGATCAAATGCATCTCTCTTTAATGTGCTAATGGCTAGCTCCAATTGAATCCATGTTCTCAATATTCATGAATCAGCATCCATTGTACCTGATACTGCAGCCTGCACCAGAAAATGATAATCCACTGTCTCACTCATTATGCTAAAATATGGAGTAGCAATGGATTTAGGGTTTATTTTCTTCATTTTAGTCCTTTATTAAAAGCAGTTTTCCTTAGGTCAATCCTCATTCATATACTGTGTCATTCTAGAAACAACTGAAATAAGTATAGATTGATAAAGATATTGAAGTTTGATGCAGCTTGTATATGTTGTCATTCAAACTGGAGACTGGTGAACTCATGCAGATGGAAAGCAGCTAAAGCATAGTAAATAAAATGGAAAGAATGAACAAAGGAAAAACAAACTTGAACAAAACGCAAATGAAAACATAAAATAAAACAAGCATAATCGGCATAAAACAACTGGTATTATTTATATTCCTGACATGATTACTGTGGAGACTGACAAGAAATAAGGGACAGTGATGATGATTTTAACCCATGGACAGTATGTGGTATGTGTCTTAGCCCACTGAGCCAATGGAATGTCTACAGCTTGCACAGTTTGGTTGAAAATAAATGAAATGTTTCGTTGTGGTGAATATCAGATCGCTGGACTGCTCAAGGACAATGAGAAGATCCAATCAAGTCCAGAGGTCCCACCCAGCGATGACGACACTGAGATCAAGAAGATCAAAAAGGTGAGATCTGTCTGCAGCGGCGATATTAGCAATTCTGGTGTGCAGTTTGTTTTTTAAAGGAAAATGCACAGCTCAACTTCCCTGAGCAATTTTCTTTATTGAGACAGTAGAAACGCAAAGAGGGAGGGAGAGAGTCGGGAAGGCAGAGCTGGGGTTTGATTCTGGGCCAGCAGAGATACATATGGTTTCTGAGACAGGGGGTTTTAAACACTACATCATCTCTGGGCACCTGCAATCTTTATTTTTAACCTTCATTTATTCAGGGAAGGTTGGCTGAACACACTTGCTCTTTTTCAGCAGTCTGCTTCACGCTCACACACATCCACAGCGGGGAGCTCCCCAGTGTAACCACAGTCTTCTACTGCTGGCCACTGAGCAGCTCCACTGAGGCAGCTGGGAGTCAAGTGCCCTGCTCAAGAGCTCCTGTCAGTAACAGTGGAGAGAGCATTACTCATGTACTTCCCTCAGCCTGAATTTCACTGTCAGTCCATAAATTTAAACTGGAACTGGTTATCTTGTAATCATCAGCTTTTCTAACCATGAGGCTAACTCTGATCCCTGATGTTCGGAGCGGTTGGCCTCTTGGCTAATATAACATTTCACAGACTTGCCAGTGAGTGAGAAAACCAGTGAGTCAGTCTCGCAAGTATTGCTTTAATGTAATATTTTTTTGCCAATTATACAATATATGCATATATGCAAACACACACAAAACACAGACAGGCAACACTTAGTCTTAGACTTACACAGCCTTACCTTTTTTGCGCTAACCTTTTTTCACCCCAGGTCCAGAGTTTCCTGCGTGGCTGGATCTGCCGCAGAAAGTGGAAAACCATCATCCAGGACTATATCCGTTCGCCGCATGCCGAGAGCATGAGAAAGAGGAACCAGGTGGTGTTTAGCATGCTGGAGGCAGAGGCCGAATACGTCCAGCAGCTCCACATCCTGGTCAACAACTTCCTGCGGCCGCTCCGCATGGCCGCCAGCTCCAAGAAGCCGCCCATCACCCATGACGACGTCAGCAGCATCTTCCTCAACAGGTGGCTGGCATAGTGATGTGATTTGGTAGAGTGGGAGCGGCCAATAATAATCGACACGGGAGGGAGAAACTTACAGAATGAGAGCTCATGACCTCCATCTTTGCTTGTTTGTTTTGCAGCGAGACCATCATGTTCCTCCACCAGATCTTCTACCAGGGCCTGAAGGCCAGGATAGCCAGCTGGCCGACACTGGTGCTGGGTAAGAGACGGACAGAAACGCTGTTTTAACTAATGTTTTAACTCACACTTTAATGTGTTCTTTTTTCTGTTAGGATGTTTAAGGCATTGCTGTGCTGTTAGATAGGATATAATGAAGAGGGACAAAAGTACTGGAGAAAGCAAGAGGGGGGTGATAAGCGGCAAAGCTTGTGAGCTGGATTCAAACCAAAACCATCATGTGTTCATGGTGCGCCTTAAGCCCATCAAGGCACCAGAGCGCCTCATTCTAAAATGGGTTGTTTGTAAAATGAAAAACACATGCTTGAGATGAGATGAAACAAGATTAGAGGAGAATACAGGTCAGTGCAAAAACAAATTACAATCTATTGTTTCTGAGTACTGAGGCCTACATTAGGACTATGCAGCCATTTTCAGAATTACTGGGCAATAATCTGACCACCTGACACTTCTTTGAATTCAGACTTATGTCTTATGTGACTCTCAAACAGAACAAGGACACCTGTGCTCTGATGTCTCGCTCATTACTTATTTGTGTCCTTGGTTGTTATTATAATAGCTGTTTTTTTGCTACATAAAAACAGGATTTTATTAGTAGTATACAGGTAACATATGAATGAATTAGATTTAGTATGCTGTTAAAATATATTCAAGAAAGTTCCTGCTTCTCCCCACAGCTGACCTGTTTGACATCCTGCTGCCCATGCTGAACATCTACCAGGAGTTTGTGAGGAACCACCAGTACAGCCTGCAGATCCTGGCCCACTGCAAGCAGAACCGGGACTTCGACAAGCTGCTGAAGCAGTACGAGGCCAAGCCCGACTGTGAGGAGAGGACGCTGGAGACCTTCCTCACCTACCCCATGTTTCAAGTAAGATTATAAGGGGATAGTGTTAGTGGTAGCAGTATTATTAGCACACACAATGGATCCTAACATTCCTCTGGTTATTTTTTTGTTTTTTTATTATTATTCCTATGTATGTATATGACACTGAAACAACTTCAGACAGCATTTTATAAAAGCCATAATGCACTTGGGCATGATTTTAATGTTATTTGGGTACTTGGGTACTGCTGTTGATCCTAACAGTATTCATGTCACAGTCATTCTCCGAAATACAACAAGGAGCACCCTCTCAGGTATTACAGCTCCAGCAGCCTTCTTTTCCTTTCATGTAGAAGGTTGTACTAAGGTTGTATAAAGTTTGATACTTAAATACAAGTAAACATGTTGTCCTCCAAGAACGATGCAGGCACCCTAGGGCCAGTCAGAAACAAGATGCCTCATCCCTCCAAGTTTCATCATAATCAGATCGGTGGTGTAGCAGTTATGACCTTTCAAAGTTTGTAATTTCGACCTTTAATTATAGCGCCCCCATAAGACCAATCAGTGTAATTTGTATGGATAGCTGGATTTGTGTAGCAAGTTTCATGTCAGTTGGATTCATGGTGCAGGTGTTAGGGCCTTTAACAGGAGGCTAAATTACTTTCAAAGTTAGAAATTTTGACCTAATTATAGCGCGACAATTCCATTGTGATTTGAGTTTTTGCTAATTTCTTACATTTCCATCCCTTTAATATTAATTGTGACAGTTTTTACATGTATGTGCTACGGTTAAAGATATTTTTGAATCAGTTTTGCCATACCTCTCGGGCTCACTCCCATCTAGTTTTAAAGACTTCTAATTCGGTTGGTAAAGGTAGTCCATCACTGTGAATGAGAGGCGTCACGTGTCACGTCAGATGTCACGTTCCCATGACACTGGAATAAAATCACTTGACTGGTCACTGTTTAAAAAAATGAAGACCTGGCCCCATGCATGATGAATTTCAGCAATCAGATGACATTGTTCTCCACTTACTGGTTCTGGAGTGGTGATGGCAGCGGCACTATTATAGAATACTCTTTGTGTTGAAGTGAGGGCCTAGGTTTTCAAAGTGATATTATTAGCAGAACAATGGTGCTGAGACTACCCCATGCTTGAAGTGAAAACACAGAAGTGGTTGTTGTGGTGAATATTATTGGAAATGTAATGTTCGTGAGGTTAGCCTCATGTGTGAAGCAAAAGCGTACACAAGTGGTTGTTGTGCCAATATTATTAGCTGTCTAGCAGAGGAAAAGATCAAAGACACATTTAGATCAATGCAATTTTCTAATTTCAAAGATAAGCTTTCAGGATGAGACAACCCCAGACAGCCTTCATGACCAGCTATCCACCTGTTGAAGGTCATTGTAGTCCTCAGTAAGTGGTTCAATCAGTCTCTCTCTCTCTCTCTTTCTCTCTCTCTCTCTCTCAGATCCCTCGTTACATCCTGACCCTGCATGAGCTGCTGGCTCACACCCCCCATGAGCATGTGGAGAGAAACAGTTTGGACTATGCCAAGTCAAAACTGGAGGAACTTTCCAGGTAACTTGTGCACAGCACCAGTCAGTCAGTCAGTCAGTCAGTCAGTCAATCAAAACTTTATTAGACATCATTTGTTACACTCAAAGAAACTCAATGTGCTAGATCTTGGGCTTGGCAGGACTTAACCCTCTTCTGTACAAACTTCCTTTACAGATATTCATGATTTACCCGATCAGGAAATAATTCCACGCTAAAAGACTGATATGTAAATCTATTGATGAGTGCCCATTGGCTGTAAATTAAGCTACTTTCTTGAGGAAGCAAGATACCACATCAAGGCAAATTTTACAGCAGGATTTATATTTGAGAAACGTGTTGTTACGCAACATCCAACGCCAACTGTTGGGGAGTTTGGCCCATTGGTCATCTCACCCAATATTAGACAAGAGGATTGGCACCAAAATCATGTCTGTGTCTCTGGTTGATAGCCCTGTCCAGTGCACATGCTAACACTGTAGCATACAGTAACCATAGGCCTTTAGCATTATCCAAAGTATGAAGAAAAAACTTTTAGTAATCCAAAATTGGTATTGGTTTTTATTCTATGGCCTCTAGATTCATAACTTCTGAAAACAAAATCTCAATCTTCATCATTGGTGAAGTCCTTTATGAATCAACAGCGCAAAAACTTTAACTATCTGGCTAAGTTTGCTCACTTTTGTGTAAACAAAACAAGTTATGCTTTAAGTCTTACAGGAAAAGTGATTGGCATTGAAAATTAATTATTTTTGAATACACACAAAAGTAACTAACATTCAGCCTTAGAGCAGCTAAGTTCTAATTTTCTCACTTTTAAAATAATGCTAGTCACCTGCGATAACATGCTGTATGCTAAGCGTTAGCTTGCGCTCCAGACAGATATCTATTGGACTCACAGAGATAATTTTGATGCCAATCCTCTCGTCACATACTGGGTAAGGTGACCAATGGGCCAAACTCCGAAAAATTCAGTGTTGACAGTCTGCAGTGAATGGATACTCTATCATGAGGAAATGAATGGAAGTTACAACTTTCATGTTGAAGTGACTGAACTCATGAGGATTTCCTGTGTCCCCTTCAGAATCATGCATGACGAGGTGAGCGAGACCGAGAACATCAGGAAGAACCTGGCTATTGAGCGCATGATCGTTGAGGGTTGTGAGGTTCTGCTGGACACCAGCCAGACGTTCGTCAGGCAAGGTAAGAAACATTGCACAGCACAGCAGTGTTGGGATGAAGACATTTTCAGTGTAATAAAACTTACATTTAAATTTACACTGAGCATACTTTGTCAATAATTTTATGAAAAAAAAGATTTTTGAACATTGCATCTTCTTGAATGCATTGAATTGAGAGGGAACCCTGGTCTATAGCATCGGTATCACACTACAGTTTCTATTAGGATGATAACAGTGGCACTAAAAAGAAGAATTGATGCAGTCAAATATTGGTCCTGTTTGCTGGAGTAATCATGTAAGTTTATTGTACACACAACATAAGTGACTGTGTGTGTGTGTGTGTGTGTGTGTGTGTGTGTGTGTGTGTTACTGGATCTCCACAGGTTCCCTGATCCAGGTGCCAATGAGCGAGAA